>NC_056435.1:35139094-35239094 GCF_018296145.1 Oncorhynchus tshawytscha | reverse complement strand
TCTTATGGCTTCGTTCCCAGAACCAATGTGAAACCTAAAAATTATGTTCTCACAACTTTCAAGGAACGAAATACACACAAACACAATCCCAGTGAAACCAGTCAATCCAAAGATCAGGAGCGGATGGACATTACAACTGACACTTAAAATACGGTACAGACAAATGCTCAATTGATGAATCTAACAATGTCCATCAAACAATCAGCAAAAATGGACATAATCTTTCCAGATCACTTAAGGTGGGCTTGAGGGGGAGATACAATTTGCTGCAGAATAGCAAGCACTCATTTTCTCATGTGGGAATATACAGAAGCCATGCTACAATACAATCAACATGCTGCCATCTGCTGACTATAATACAGATCTACATATTGTGGGTCTCCGTAACTGTCGAACATGGCTCCTGATAAACATTTCTGTTATTCTAACTCATAGAATAATTTTGACTCTCGTTGGCCTTGAAAAAAAAAACATTTTTAAGACCACATTACACATAAGACAGTGAAGGAGATCAACATGAGACGAGGGAATGGTGCCATTGTATTTCCCCACTATGGAGCTAGTTCAATAAGATCAGCTGCAATGTACCTCACTGGGTTGGATGTAAAGCTGGACCTGCCCATTCTCAAAGGTGGCCGATGGCCCCGTGATGCAGACTTAACATGCCACCTCCTGGGTCTGTGTGTTTGTCTAAAGCCTAAAATGAAGTGAGGTGAACCATATGCCAACAGAGCATGATGAAGTCTTCACCAACACGTTATTTTGAATATTGAAAGAAGAGTTGGGATCATGCAAATGGGAGGGAACACTAGGGTACAGTGTATTCAGAAAGTATTCAGACCCCTTGACTTTTTCCACATTTTGTTACGCTAGAGCATTAATCTATAGTGGATTCAATTGTGTTTTCCCCCTCATGAATCTAAACACAATACCCCATAATGACAAAGCAAACAGAGGTTTTTAGAAAATGTGGCAAATGTGTATATATATATAAAAACAACGATGAAATAGGACATTTACATAAGTATTCAGACCCTTTACTCAGTACTTTGTTGAAGCACCTTCGGCAGCGATTACAGCCTCGAGTCTTCTTGGGTATGACGCTACAAGTTTGGCATACGTGTGTTTGGGGAGTTTCTCCCATTCCTCTCTGCAGATCCTCTCAAGCTCTGTCAGGTTGGATGGGGAGCGTTGCTGCACAGCTTATTCCAGTTTTCAATGGAGATGTTCGATCGGGTTCAAGTCCGGGCTATGATGGGCGACTCAAGGACATTCAGAGATTTGTCCCAAAGCAACTCCTGCGTTGTCTTGGCTCTGTGTTTAGAGTCATTGTCCTGCTGGAAGGTGAACCTTCACCCGCAGACTAAGGTCTGAGCGCTCTGGAGCAGGTTTTCATCAAAGATCTCTCTATATTTTGCTCTGTTCATTTTTCCCTTGATCCTGACTAGTTTCCCAGTTCCTGCCGCTGAAAAACATCCCCACAGCATGATGCTGTCACCACCATGCTTCACCGTTGGGATGATGCCAGGTTTCCTCCAGATGTGACACTTGGCATTCAGGCCAAATAGTTCAATCTTGGTTTCCTCAGACCATTGTTTCTCATGGTCTGAGAATCTTTAGGTTCATTTTGGCAAACACCAAGAGGGTTGTCATGTGCCTTTTACTTTAGAGTGGCTTCCGTCTGGCCACTCTACCTTAAAGACCTGATTGGTGAAGTGCTGCAGAGAATGTTGTCCTTCTGGAATGTTCTCCCATCTCCACAGAGGAACTCTGGAACTCTGTCAGAGTGAACATCGGGTTTCTGGTCACTTTCCTGACCAAGGCCCTTCTCCCCCGATTGCTCACTTTGGCCAGGTGCCCAACTGTAGGAAGAGTCTTGGTGGTTCCAATCTTCTTCCATTTAAGAATGACGGAGGCCACTGTGTTCTTGGGGACCTTCAATGGTGCAGACATTTTTTTTGGCACCCTTCCCCAGATCTGTGCGTTGACACAATCCTGTCTCGGAGCTCTACAGGCAATTTCTTCGACCTTGCTCTGACATGCACTGTCAACTGTGGGACCTTATATAGGTAAGTGTGTGCCTTTCCAAATCATGTCCAATCAATTGAATTTAGCACAGGTGTATTCCAATGAAGTTGTAGAAACATCTCAAGGATGATCGCTGGAAACAGGATGCACCCGAGCTCAATAGCAAAGGTTCTGAATACTTACAGTATGTACATAAGGTATTTTTTTACATTTTCTTTTTAAAATAAACTGTTTTCACTTTGTCATTATGGGGTATTGTGTGTAGATTAATGAGTAAAAACAAGACATTTTATAATAAGGCTGTAATGTAACAAAATGTTGAAAAAGTCAAGGGGTCTGAATACTTTCTGAATGCACTGTAGATTTTCACTCTGCTGCTGGGTAAACAATCTAATCTCAGATCAATAGAAACTCATTTTCCAGAGCAGAGAAGGAGCTGATGCAGCTAGGCAGATGGGGAAAAAATTGCATATTTGCAAGTAATAATTATTCTCCCACACACTGGCACTTTTATTTTCTGGGAAATGTTGAAAATTGATCACTTGAAGCAATGTTTTGAGCATGAGAACTTAATCAGAATCTGACGCCACCCTGCATCTGCCATCTTAACTTTACTAACTTTACATGTAAGATGGCAGATATAACTATACATTACGTTTTTGAAATGCATAAACCTCAACAAGTTCATTAGTAACTGTCAAGCGGGCAATGATGTCTCACTCTCAACATTAAACAGATCAACTTTTTCCAGGCCTATTCCAGTGAAATCTCTCTCTCTCTCTCTCTCTCTCTCTCTCTCTCTCTCTCTCTCTCTCTCTCTATCTCTATCTCTATCTCTCTATCTCTCTATCTCTCTCTATCTCTCTGAGGTGAGGAGCAAAATGGAGACCAATTAAATTACCTCAGTATTACACTGAGGTAATGTACTAAGGTGTATTAGGGTCAAACTGAAATATTCTCATCCATGGATTATACCATGTTTACACTTCAGTAGAGGTGCTTGGTTAAAATAACCGGGGAAGCCAAGCTAGAAAAGAAAAGGCCATATTACAACCCATGTGTTGTGATAATTACATTGTTTGCTCTATAACCTGCTAGTTCATATGCCTTGCAACCGTGATATATATGCCTAAAGGCAGAGACAATAAGAAGACACAGCTGCAGAATAAATTCAACCACACCTTTGTTTATCAGAAAACCGGAGAGCAACCTCTGTCTGGTGAAGTCCACAAAGCATATTGCATGTAACAAACATGACCTACAGCATGGTTAAGCAAGTTTCTGATTGCTGTGTGTGTGTGTGTGTGTGTGTGTGTGTGTGTGTGTGTGTGTGTGTGTGTGTGTGTGTGTGTGTGTGTGTGTGTGTGTGTGTGTGTGTGTGTGTGTGTGTGTGTGTGTGTGTGTGTGTGTGTGTGTGTGTGTGTGTATTCAACAAGCATGAGATAAGAAAAGCAGGACTAATGAATTAGTTAAGCATTCAGGAATAGAATGTAATTTACAGTATGATGTCACTTTTAACACATCCTTATAGAGGCACTGCTGCTGTCCTGATGTTCCTTAAGCGCTGTTGTCCTGGATCAGTTCACAGCTGTGACATTCCCTCTCTCTTCCCTCTCAGGGCTAACCTTTGATTCTGACAGGAGGCTGTAAATTCGCTGCTCCCCCAAATTATCTCTGACCCCTTAGTGTGGTCGGGTCAGTGCTTCAGCTTCTCTCTTCAGATAGAAACCAACCCCAGAAACAAATCTCGCCTCCCTTCTCCTCCTCACCTCTCTCCCAGCTAACAATTCTAGGGAAGTAGAATGTTTTTGTAATGTTACTTGTAATGTTCCTCTGATGTTTGAGTGTCCAGTTTTCTGTTAGTTTGTTAGCAAAAACCTTCTGAGCATCTTTTTATCAGGTTTTGGCGTTAGAGTTAGGAAAACATTCCCTTAATGTCAAACAGAACATATCCAAAATGTGTTTACGATGTTTCATGCACAGGAGGTTGGTGGCCACTAAATTGGGGAGGAAGGGCTCGTGGTAATAGCTGGAGTGGAAAAGTCGAATAGTATCAACTACATCAAACATATGGTTTCCATGTGTTTGATACCTTTCCATTCACTCCATTCCAGCCATTATTATAAGCCGTCCTCTCCTCAGCAGCCTCCACTGATTTCATGGGACATCTCAAGAACATTCATGTATTCAGTTTTCTGAGGGTTAGGAGAACATGCCATCAACGTCCCACCAAACATACATGGAACATGGTTGCCATGTACTCAGAACATAAGATCTTAATGTTCCAGACACATTTCATGAGAACATTGCAAGAACATTCATGTGTCCAGTAAAAATTCTGAGAACATGCTAACCACGTTCTGGGTAAGTTCTATTTGACATTAAAGGGATGGTATCTTGGAAACATTCCTTGCACATCACGGGAACATTCCAATGAAAATGTTATTTTATGACTTAATGAGAATCTTAAGGGAACGTTCTCTAAAGGTGTGGGAACATTTGTTGTTAGCTTGGCTTCTACTCTGCTCTCACCACAGAACAACATCAATCAATCACCATGCAGTCAGACGATTTATGATTATTTGACTTCTGGACAGTGTGGGATCAGGTGAGGGTCAACAGTGAAATTGGGCCTTGAATTATGTTCCTGGTGCGTTTGTGAGAGACTTATTTGTATTATCAATATGGAACTTCTCATCCCTCTTTCTAAGCCTTTCAACATTGTCTTTTGATTGCATATTTTTTTAGACACAATTGAATGGATCTGATTTGAGAGAGACATTGTATGTTAGGGTCCAGATCCATTTTTGCTAACCATGTCTAATTGTTTTTTTGAGGTGCAGCTGTACTTACAGATTACATGTGCTCTCTCTGCTGATTGGTAGAGGTACTGCAGCCTGGCTGAGAAAGCTGAGAGGGATAAATCAGATTGTGACTGAATAAGGTTGGATACATTGAACACTGATACTATTATTGACAAAACACCATGATAAAATGATAGTTGTTTTTATTTCTTAAAGGGATACTGTGAGATTCTGCTTACCCAGAGACAGATGAATGTGTGGTTATAATTTGTATGTCTCTGCGTGCAGTATGACGGAAGTTAGAGGTAGACAAGTCTGGGGAAAAACTGGTTAATTGCAAGAATCTCACAGTATCCCTTTAAGATATGATAAAATACTGCCTCTTGAATTTGGTACTTGTGATAGTCACTGCTTGAAAGTGTATTATCTGGAGACCATACTAAAATCGCTGAAGTTGGAGACTTTTATCTCCCTCACCAACTTCAAACATCTGCTATCTGAGCAGCTAACCCATCGCTGCAGCTGTACATAGTCTATCGGTAAATAGCCCACCCAATTTTACCTACCTCATCCCCATACTGTTTATATTTATTTACTTTTCTGCTCTTTTGCACACCAATATCTCTACCTGTACATGACCATCTGATCATTTATCACTCCAGTGTTAATCTGCAAAATTGTAATTATTCGCCTACCTCCTCATGCCTCATGTCTTACTCAAATCCCTTGTCAGCAGAATTACCATACACTCCCCTTCATGTATTTTGACAGTTAAGCTAAATATTTGGCTATATACTCCAGCATGTTATATTTGAGATATCATGTTCTATATTAGGCAGCAATTCATAATGTCAGGTATTGTCATACATATACGTGTTACCATTTATTCATGAAAGCACTTTTTGTATCTAGTTCCAGTCAAAACACAACAAAAACAAACTGCAAATGCATCCAATGAGTTTGTAGTCACAAGCTTGCTGTCATCATTGTGTGGAATATGAGACCAAATACGAAACGTTTGACTACTTTAATACCATATAAGTGAATTTGTCCAAACACAACTTCTTCACCGAGGGGGACTAGATACATAAAGTGCTTTCATTTATAAATGGTAAAATAGATACATATGATAATACCCTAAAATAAAAGGTGCCTTTCTGTACCGTTGCCTCTTATGAAACATTTGATCTCAATCCAACATGCGGTGGCATAGAGCGAAAGGGAAAAAATGTTGCTTCACTATCCAAATAGGGTATGTAACAGAAGATAGGCATCTCCCTTTTAACGAAGAAAGGACAGGCGGCTTGGATGAATGGGTTGGAACCCAATCCCTCAGATGTATGGATTCACTGGATGAGGTGCAAAGCTAACCATAGAGTTTTTGAAGCTTCTATGTCATCATAGTGTGTTAAACAAAACAAAAAAAACATTTTTATTATTATCCACAATAGTGTCCGAATTTATTAACACCCTTGATAAAGATGAGCAATAATGACTGTATAATATAAATAATTCAAATACTGAGCTATATTATGTGCTCCAAAAAATTGGGAAATTATATTATTTCAAACTAATACAGTTTCTCAGAGAAATACGTTTTGTTAAACAAGTCATCATTTTTAATAAAAAAAGGTAGGGGTCAACATGAATGACTCAGCTCAAGATTCTTATAAATAAAGTAGTCAAAAGTTTAGTATTTGGTCCCATATTCCTAGCACACAATGACTACATCAAGCTTGTGACTCTACACACTTGTTGGATGCATTTGCAGTTAGTTTTGGTTGATTTTCAGATTATTTTGTGCCCAAATTTATGGTAGATATTGTATCGTGTCCATTTGGAGTCACTTTTATTGTAAATAAGAATACAATATGTTTCTAAACACTTCTACATTAATGTGGATGCTACCATGATTATGGATAATCCTGAATGAATTGTGAGTCATGATAAGTGAGAAAGTCAGGGTCAAAGATCATACCCCCAAGACATGCTAACCCAGAGCGTGAAAAACACCTTGACATTCGCGCGGGTCTCTATTGATGATATTGCCTAACAGTAAAGACGTCATTTAAAAGGTAAAAATTAATAGGCTTTTAATGCAGCATGAACATAACCAGTCGTTGTATTTTTATCTGTATCACGTCTACTCCCGCTCCCCTGCTCAGGTACTGAACGTCACTGGTCTACTAACCACCGGTCCTGGCAACCCATCATTACACCAACCTGGCAACCATCATTACGAACACCTGGCAACCCATCATTACACCAACCTGGCAACCATCATTACGAACACCTGGCAACCATCATTACGCACACCTGCGCCTCAGCATGAGGCACACATGGACTTCATCACTCCGTGATTACTTCCCCTTTATCTAGCGCTCCATTGTATCACCCATTACGTAGTTTTGTTTCCTGTATTCATGTTTAGACGCTACTCCTGTTTTTGTATTCAAGCCAAGTTCATTCATATTAAACTCACCGACTGCACCTGCTTCCTGACTCCCTGTGTCTCCGTTACAGAACACTACCTCACAGAATGAAGGCAGCAGCCAACTGAGAAATCTCTCAGATGGTCGGCAAACAGGGGTACCTACTTTGCCAACAACACAACGAGCTGGCGCAACTGGGGATGACTATGGATGAGGTCCTCTGCATTCTTCAACATCTAGATCTTCCTCAAGGGGCATCACCCCCAACGAGCGGTAGTTCTTCTATCACAAGTCTACCCAGTGAGCCAGCACCCCAGCCCATTTCAGTGTCTGCCCAGGTCAGTGATGACCCTTTCTCCCTTCCGAACAAATGTGACGGGACTCCATCCAAATGCCGTGGATTCCTCCTCCAGTGCTCCCTCTATTTTGCTCATCAAACGGGAGCCCCCACCACTGAGAGGTCCAAGGCTACTCCGGTTATTCTCCAGGCGTTGGAGTGGGCTACGGCTGTCTGGGAGAGAAGAGAGGAGGAACTGGGTTCCTATGGGAGGTTCATGGCTCAGGGGTTCATGGCTCATCCATTTCCCCTGCGTCAGCAGGTTTCTTCTTCGTGGCCAAGAAGGAGGGGGGTCTTCGTCCATGTATTGACTACATAGGTCTTAATGCCATCACCACCAAGTACCACTACCCCTTCTGTTGGTGCCGGCCGCCATTGAACAGCTCCGCGGGGTCCTACGGATTGCCTACTATATGATCCTCATCCGGGAGTGGGATGAATGGAAGACTGCCTTCAGCATAGTGTCTGGGCACTATGAATACTTGGGGATGCCTTATTGATTAGCCAATGCTCCATCAGTGTTCCAGGCATTCGTGAACAAGGTGTTTCAGGACAGGTGGTCGTGTATATATCGACAACATCCTGATCTACTAGGCCACCTTGGTGGATCACATCACCCATGTCCGGGTAGTTCTGGAACGCCTCCTGGAGAACCAGCTGTACTTCAAAGCGGAGAAGTACCAGTTCCATCAGGCTGCTGTCTGCTTCTTGGGATATTGGATCAGCCCACAGGGAGGGGTTCTGGAGGAGAGGAAGGTAGATGCAGTCAGATCATGGCCAGTCCCAACCACCATAAAGGGACTACAACGGTTTT
This sequence comes from Oncorhynchus tshawytscha, assembly GCF_018296145.1. Taxonomy (NCBI): domain Eukaryota; kingdom Metazoa; phylum Chordata; class Actinopteri; order Salmoniformes; family Salmonidae; genus Oncorhynchus; species Oncorhynchus tshawytscha. Next base: position 35,230,679 of record NC_056435.1, on the reverse strand, counting down.
TGGAGTTTGCCAACTTCTACCGCTGCTTCATTAGAAACTTAAGTTCTATTGCCTTTCCTCTCTCTTCTCAAAGGTAGTCCCCATATGTTGGAGTGGAATCCTGCAGCCGATGAGGCCTTCCGTCTACTGAAGGGGCGTTTTCACCTCTGCCAGTTGCTGAAACACCCAGATCCTACACTGCCCTTCATGGTGTAGGTGGACGCCTCAGAAGTGGCTGTGGGGGCCATCCTGTCACAACGTCAAGGTAATCCACAAAACCCTAACACAGTATGCACTTGTATCCATGTGCATACCACTGTAATGGGAATTTTAATGTTTGTGGTTTTCTTATAACTGATGTCTGTGTTCTGTTCATGTGCTGTTCTATAAACCAATTTCTGTGTTCGTGCAAGTGACTGACTGTATGAATCCTCACTATCAGTATCTGCAATTTGGCAGTAGCCCAGACCTTGTTTTGAGAATGAAAGATATCTCAGTTTCAAGGTCTCAGCTTAGAGAGAAGAAGCCTTGGGAGGTATTGGTCTGTCCGATGTTATGAACCAGTATGGGTAGGTCACATGAATGAAACTAAATGTTAATGATTCATGAATTATGCTAAATCATGCAAATATAACTTGTCTGTGTATTGAGTTGGTTGGAACCTCTCCACGCGCTGACAAATAAACAAAGATTCATATTAAGTGTAAGGAACGAAGCTGCAGAAGAGAAGCAGGAACGGGGAGTTGACATTTAATTAGGAATGGACATGCAACATGGACATGCAACGGGTTCCCTCTCCCGAGCCCGGCGTATGTACCAAAGCACGGGGGCACAATTCTGGAGAGCGGTATGATGGGCGCACTCAGGACCGGAACCTCTCCCGAATCGTGGAGACTGGACAGGGCATAGGCTTTGATGTTCAGTTGAATCTGGTAAAGGAAAGTGCTCACCTTGCATGGCGCAGGTTCAGCCGCCTCACTGTCCATATGTACTCCAGGTTCCAATGGTTGGTGAGGATGAGAAACGGGTAAATGGCGCCCTCCAGCCGGAGTCTCCACTCTTCTAATGCCAACTTCACCACCAGGAGCTCCCGATCACCAACGACATAGTTATTTTCTGCAGGAGACAGTTTATTAGACTAGTGTTGTGGAAATTCTTACGCAGGGACACTTAATGTCACGCCTTAATGTCATGCCTGCTCCCGCTCTTCCCCCCTGGCGCTCGAGGACACCAGGCTGCACAGCACTACGCACTCCTGCCACCATCATTACGCACACCTGTTTCCCTCGTCACGCGCATCTGTGATTCATTGGACTCACCTGGACTCAATCACCTGTGTTATTAACTCCCCTATATCTGTCTGTTCCCCAGCTCTGTTCCCCGCTTCAGAGCGGTAGGGGTTTCCTTTCCCCGGTTGGCTCAGCAGGCTCCCATCCCATGGTCGGCCTCTGCCGGATCGTCAGGGTTTTACGCCTCAGCCAGATCATCAGGCTCCCACGCCTCAGCGAGATCATCAGGCTTTCACGCCTCAACCGGATCGTCAGGCTCCCACGCCTCAGCTGATTCGCCAGGCTTCCAAGCCTCTGCCGGTTCGTCAGGCTTCTACGCCCCCAGCCAGCTTGTCCAGCCCTGATGCTTCGGGCCGGCCCGTCAGGCTCGCCCTGGTGGGACGCTGGGTGGCGCCCCTAGAGGAGGTTGTTAATGTCACGCCTGCTCCCGCTTTCCCTACCTGGTGCTCGAGGGTGTTGATATAGTTATACCTGATTAATCAAATGGATAGGTGTAAGCAATTATGGTAATTCCAAATGCCCTTAACTAGGTGTCTAAACAGACATAGAGGTTGGGGGAGAGTGAAAGTGGAAGAGGTGGGAAGAGAGTGGCAGACAGAGAGAGAGAAACAGAGAAAGACAGCAGTGCAAATGTATTTTATTTTTATTTATTTAACTAGGCAAGTCAGTTAATCTAGTGACTACCCATCCCGCATGCGGGAGCGTAATTATCGACTGACACTAATTAGCATAACGCAACGGACATAAATATTCCTAGAAAATATTCCTATTCATGAAAATCTTAAGCCTTTTTTAATCCCTGTTATCTCAAATTTTCAAAATATGCTTTACAGCCAAAGCTAGACAAGCATTTGTGTAAGTTTATCGATAGCCTAGCATAGCATTTTGTCCAGCTAGCAGCAGGTAACTTGGTCACGGAAATCAGAAAAGCAATCAAATTAAATCGTTTACCTTTGATGAGCTTCGGATGTTTTCACTCACGAGACTCCCAGTTATATAGCAAATGTTCCTTTTTTCCAAAAAGATTATTTTTGTAGGCGAAATAGCTCCGTTTTTTCTTCACGTTTGGCTCAGAAATCGCCCGGAAATTGCAGTCACGAAAACGCCGAAAAATATTCCAAATTAGCTCCATAATATCGACAGAAACATGGCAAACATTGTTTATAATCAATCCTCAAGGTGTTTTTCAAATATCTATTCGATAATATATCCGTCGGGACAATTCGTTTTTCAGTAGGACCGATTGGAATAATGGCTACCTCTGTATTTTACCGAGAGTCACTCTGGGAGCCATCAGTTGACCACCTGCGCAATGTAGCCGCTTACGGGTATTCTTCAGCATAAATGCGTAAAACTACGTCACAATGCTGTAGACACCTTCGGGAATACGGAGAAAGAGTAATCTTGTTGATAGCCCATTCACTGTTCAATAGGGACGCATTGGAACGCAGCGCTTTCAAAACATGAGGCACTTCCGGATTGGATTTTTCTCAGGCTTTCGCCTGCAACATCAGTTCTGTTATACTCACAGACAATATTTTTACAGTTTTGGAAACTTTAGAGTGTTTTCTATCCTAAGCTGTCAATTATATGCATATTCTAGCATCTTGTCCTGACAAAATATCCCGTTTACTACAGGAACGTTATTTTTCCAAAAATGAAAATACTGCCCCCTAGTCACAATAGGTTTTAAGAACAATTTTTTATTTACAATGATGGCCTACGTACTTAGACTTGAGTATTTCAACAACTCTTCTCTTCCAACTTGTTAGGCAAGTATATGTACCTATGGAGGAAGGATGGCCAGCCACACAGGAGGGTGATTTTTTTTCTAATGAGGAGAAGGAGGCTGTGCTGACCAAGATGCATGCTGGCCATTTCGGAGGGAAGTGCATGATTGCCAAAAGGGGGTACTATCAAGTCTTTTCCTGCTCCGGTGCACGACATCACCGGCAACCCATCATTACACCTACCTGGCAACCATCATTACGCACACCTGTGCCCCGTCATGAGGCAAACATGGACTTCATCACACCGTGATTACTTCCCCTTTATCTAGCGCTCCATTGTATCATCCATTACGTAGTATTGTTTCCTGTTTTCATGTTTAGACACTAGTCCTGTTTTTGTATTCACTCCATTTTTGTTCCTATTGAATTCACCAACTGCACCTGGTTCCTGACTCCCTGCGTCTCCATTACAATCTGATTGTTAAACAAATCACTTCGAAAAGTAGGCTACCTGTGCATGTTCGTCCACTCCAAAATAATTCCAGCATCCAAACTGCATGTAGCCTATACAAGTGCCATTTGATGAATGGAAATAGACATCTGTTACAAAACACCAAACAGTGTGCCTCATGACATTCAGCCATTGCCATTGATTAGGCCTACATTGCTTGATGCGTCTTGCTGACTAATTGACTTCATTTGTAGCCTGAAAAGTTGGGGCAACTGAAATAGTTCTGAAAGTGTCCTGGGGAAAATGGGATGGTCACCTTAACACACATGGACAACTTACTAGACTAGGCTAAAATGTGTATTACCATGAACTTCTAATAGGCCTACCGGTAGCCAGTGATGTAATGGTCAAAACAATTGGTGGGTAAACTCTGACGATCACAGTAAAAAAGAAAATGAATGCTCTCTTTCAATGTATTTGTCTGATAAAGGTGGGTAAATGGTGTTTACTTGCGCTTACCCTCCACTGCTGGTAGCCTACTCTCTCATCAGAAGCAATTTTACACACATGAACAGTTAGCCCACATTCAATATAATACACGAGTTAAATCAAAATGTGTTTTACACACTAGTTCATGATCCTTGGAGTTGTCACAGATTGTGTGACATAAAACGCTACCTTTCTTTCCTTACGTTAGTGACATTTCTGACAGTGTTGAATTAAATTAGAACATTTAGCTGTACAGATCATGGATCTTGGAGATCTAGGAAAATGCACTGGAAGTGTAACTATGCCTATGTAACATTTAGTTGTGGTTTGTCTTGAAAACAGTTGTCATGGGCACAAATCCAAAACAATGTAGACCTATGCCATTGCACAATCGAGTGCTTCTAACCAAACATAAAAACCTCTTCGACGCCAAAAGAGTCTCCTTATATGCCTACTGTCATCAACATATAGCCACTTGTTGGATGGATTGGATGCGCATCGGTGTCCAGCTCGATTTGTATTTATTAAGGATACGCATTAGGCAGCAGCCACTCTTCCTGGGGTCCAGCAACCTAAAGGCACTTATATTCCATTTAAAATGTTACATGACGTTACATTTCATAACACTTTTCGCAACACATTAAGTGTGTTCCCTCACGCCACTACTCTACTACCACATATCTACAATACAAAATCCATGTGTACGTGTGTGTAGAGTGCGTGTCTTATCATGTGTATGTGTGTCTGTGTGTGTGTGCCTGGGTGTGTCTCTTCACAGTCCCCGATGTTCCATAAGGGGTATTTGTATCTGGGGTTTTTTCAAATCTGATTCTACTGCTTGAGTCAGTTACCTGATGTGGAATAGAGTTCCATGTAGCCATGGCTCTATATAGTACTGTGTGCCTCCCATAGTCTGTTCTTGACTTGGGGATTGTGAAGAGACCTTTGGTGGCATGTCTTGTGGGGTATGCATGGGTGTCCGAGCTGTGTGCTCGTAGTTTCAGCAGACACCTCAGTGCATTCAGCACGTCAACACTTCTTACAAAAACATGTAGTGATGTAGGTTGGTTGTCTAATGATATCGTTGACCATCGTCAGCCGACCCAGGAAAAAAACTAATATTGACAGAAAAGAATGAAGCTAAATAAATGGTCTACTACTTCTGGCCATGGATGGCAGGGACACCAGTCACCAGTACCTGTACCTGAAAACAAAGCAATGAGTGCTCGAAACAGCTGACTGACAAAAGCAAACAATGATAAATCAACAGATAAATCTAATGCATTGGAATAAAGGACATTTTTTATCAAGGAAATTCAGCACTACTGAGTGGACAGTGCCGCCACATAGAAATAAATGGTTTAGACCATGATAGAGATGTAGGGGTGTTCGTTTTATTTGGAAGCTATTATTTTCATATTTACCACTGTAAAACATTCACTACTACATTTTAGGCAAATAGTATACAAATTAGTGACCACCCTCAAAGTTGTACTTTTGTTGCATTTAATGTAAGTCCCCCCGACATCCCCGTAATTCACACCTTGTACTAACCTCCCCTGTTATCTATAATGATGCGAGGTTGGAGGGGATATGATCTTTAACTCTCTATATCTTTCTCACCATTTTATTTGGGGGGGGGGCACATTTTCTCCTCTCCCCCGCTCCCGACTCCATGTGCTGCCATAGAAATCGAATGAATAAAACGGGCGTCCCCATTCATGTCAATTATGGCATAATGGTGGCCATTGCGAATGTACCCACAGAAGTAAAGCAGGCAGTAAAATACGTGCTAAAATATGTGCTGTGATTTGTTGATTAAACTCAACTGACTTCAAGAAAAATAGATCTCACTGCATGATCCACATCAGTTAACATCATTTGAACATTCTACATTACCATGGAAATGATTGCATCACAATACCAGGTATCCATTGCGAGTGTACCCATGAGTTTACCAATCATACTACCAGGTTAAGAAGTTCCAAGCCCATTCTATTCATTCTATTTCTATGCATGCTGCTGTGCTGCTGCATTGTGCCTAGGCATCCGAAGACTCCTTTGCAAGGAGCAATAAGAGTCCATTATACAGCAGAAACGGACTCAACCGCACAAATCCCCAGCCATTCTATCTTCAGTCAGCTGTTCCTTCAAAACAATGTTAAACGGTTATGATGGTTATTTGAAGGAGTGGAACGTTATAGTTTAACAGAGACGGCAACCAGGCTAACTGTTGCATGCAAAATCTGACTTGAGATGTCTGAGAGGCCTGTACATCGTCAGGCAATGTAGGATTTCTGCAAAAGTTCAGGTTACAATCCTTTGATGTGAGCAATATCGTCAACAATGTCATAAGATACAGACAGAATGACAGAATGTCAACAATGGCGTGAGAATCAGTATCTATGGCATGAGTAAAAAAGTAGGCTAAATCACCCTGATCTGCATGACATTATGGTAAGTCATTATGCAGCTTATTGTACAGAGAGATATCACTCTATCAGAAGGCTAGAATGAGCTGAGAGAACTGTACTATTGTGATTTGTGAATGAGAGCTGTGACGTCTCTATTTATATTGATGGAGGCAATTATCGTAAAAAAACTTGTGAAATTAGCACACAAATGGGTTATTATCACAAGGAAAGCACATGAGTCTCTTGGGTTTTAAAGACACAGCTTTACCTGTGTCTTTTGTTGAAGGTCAACAGACAACTTGTTAATTTGTTACAGTTGATGCAGTATGTGGGATGATTGATTTTTTATTATGTTATAACAACTGGACAATGAATGTCTTTTCCCAGCCATGTACACACACACACACACACACACACACACACACACACACACACACACACACACACACACACACACACACACACACACACACACACACACACACACACACATCATCTGTTATCTTTCTCTCTGTGTGTAAATTAGATGTTATTATTAACAGTTTCAAAGAACATAGTTTCCGTTGAACAATTTCTGATTGAGAACACCTGTAAGTTGATTGGGGCTCCTAATGTCATTATGGAAAATGCTTTATTTAGTACAATTAGTTTCCCTGTGTGTTCCATGCCACTAGATGGCAATATAAGATCATGAATGGTTCAAATCATTTCCATTTTTTTAATCTAAAAGTCCATTTCTCCCTTAGCTCTGCTCTGAGTCTTTGCAATCTGCAAGGTCGTTATGTCATCATTAGCCTAGCAAGGCTTAAATAACATATTATCCTGTCCAGCAAGTGGGACATTGTAAACTGTATTCGGTGTAAAATATTGACAATTTTGCTCATGCTGAGATGTAATAATTGTACAGTAACTGGCGATCAAATCCTTGTAGCTCTGCGTCCACATGGGGGCAGTGTAATCGTATCTTAATCTTATCGTGTACAGTAACACTGTCTCACCAAAGTCGCCTGTACTCTAATATCATACCTGCATTATCCAGCATGGAAAAAAGACAAGTTTATACAGTACTGAATATTATGTTACCAACAAGGAACATTACAATTTGACAGATTAAATCACTATTTAATCAGCCTAATCAGCCTAATCAGCCTACTAATAGCCTACTATCAAAAACAATGTTATATTATTGCTATACTTGTACAAAGACTAATTTGCAAGTACGTGTGTTATGTTGAGACTCACATTACAGAGGGCTGTGTCACATGACCCTGTGAGAGGAATCTCAGATAGTCCATATTCCTATTAAGACTGACCGACACCAAAAAGAGGATTGTATTGCAAGGCATGTTTGTGCATATTTCACAGAAATACAGGGTTTTCCATCTTTATTGACCCATACAGTCGATGACAGTCAGTGACATCCCCCCAGGAGAGCAGCAGTGGCTCTCCTCTCTCTCTCCCCTGCTTGAGGAGTGTCTGTAGCAGAGCCATATCGATCTGTATAGCTTTGCCATGAGAACCACTCAAAGACAATTCATTCTCACCAAGACAGGGACTCCTGCTATTGATCTATGTGCAGGAACTGACTGGGGAGGGGGGGGTTGACTGGAGGGTGGATTAAATCTCCTTTTACACATGTGGTCCCTTTCTGCAGGCTGTGGCCACTGTCAGCATAGAACATTGACTTGCCGCCACGCTGCAGCCGTGTCCGTGCATGTATGTGGTAAGCTGTAAGCTTGGCGAGCAAGGCTAGTCATTGACTGACTCCTGTCCAGTGATATAAAAAATATAATCTCTGAAGATAGTAGCATTAGAAGCCTCAGGCCAGGCTGTACAGTATAGCTCTGTGTGGTCCATAAATAAACCACACCGAGCTGCAGTGCTGATATAGGTCAGTCACCTTAGCTTTGATCATCCACCTCCTAACACAGGATCTCTAGAATGATCTGTAAAGGAATAGCAGACACTGCTAACTGTGAGCAAATTTGAGAAGTATTTTCTCTGTAGAAGGTATTGCTCAAGGTTTGGTGGAGTGTTAAAGTGGTGGAGCATCGCCTGCTAGAAGGCAATCAGGCTTGGAACACAGATTGGCAGGCAGATTTGTCACCATGGTGGCAGAGACAGACAGTGATATGTTGCTGTAGTCCAGGATGAGCGAGGCTCAGCTCAGTTAAACAAGATCAGCTAGGGCTTGGGGGATAAACATAGACAGCCATAGAACACCTATCCATGCATCCATGCATCCTCATCTCTGCTTGACTGACAGCTCAGGGGAGGCTCTGAAAGATGATGCAGCATAACAGGAGCTGTGTGTCTGGTGGCGTATGGTGTTATACAGTACAGAGAGTATCATCAAATCAAGCTTTATTTATACAGCACATTTCAGACATGGAATGCAACGTAATGTGCTTCACAGGACCCCCAAAAAAACCCCCAATGAAAATAAAAACAAAAGCTGAAATATTTAGTAGGCCGGAGGTATGGAAGAGCAGAGAAACCTCTGACACAGCTCATCTTCAAAATATCTTGAAATAAGATAAATTACTTGTATTAAGTCTTTTTTTTAGGTTGAAATAAGGGAAGTTATCTGGCAATGACATAAGATAATATAGCTTGTTCCAAAAAAAACACACAAAAACACACATTTTAAGATTATTATCACTCAATATAAGACATTTAAGATAGCTTAGATTTCACCTCTTGCAGTGTTCACTGTACCCAATGGCTTATTTGGGTATAAACAGGGGCCATGAGGGGATTTGATTGGCTGAGTGCAGTTCTGTGCGTGCCCACCACTTAGCACTGGGTGGAAATCTATCTTCATTTCTAGCTATCATGCCTTACTAAGTCATTTACATGTTAACATTCTGTAGACACACGGCCAATTACTGAAGCACTGTAACGAACCAGAGCCAAGTATGATAATACACTCAGTGGAGTGGACTGAGAACTGAGGTCTTCACAAATACAAAAGTAAAATGGCTGAATGTGGTATATAAAGGATATTTTCTGTTTTTCTTTGTTTAGAATGATAAAAAGAGCTACCATAGGTTACCTATTCATGTAAGTGCCTTGGTGGAATGATTTATCAGCATGTACGGAATGTAGCAGCAGTGTTTTTATGATTCATTCACAGGCACTTTGTGAGGAGACATTGCCTGCAGTCCATCCTTGAAGAGCATGACAAATGCAACTGCCATCTCCCAATGTGAGGCAATGGAATAAAAAAGCAACTCAATTAAATATTCCAGGAGAGGGAAGTCACCCAGGCTAGTTGTGATAAATAGATACTCTCTCCTTTCTGATAACCAATGTGAAAGTCACTCCAGCTCAGGTGACAGTGACTGTGTTTTTGACCTCTGATGGCACTGGCCAGCCTCACTCCTCTGGCCAGTCACTGTTGGTTTCTTCCTGGTTTGGATCACTAGTATTCACACTTGCATGGACACTTGTTAATTTCCTCTAAATATTCAATAATTAAAAATACAATGTTTATGAAATTCAAATAAAGGTTTTCCTCTGTGTGCACCAAGCAAGACAAAATAAAGGATGATTCTACTGTATGGGAAAACTATTTTCATGGTATTGAGATGAATCAGATAAGGCACATATTCAATGTAGTCCTACAGTACACTACACTATCCTCTAATTCTATGAGGTCATGTTGGATGCTCATCTGAGTGTGGAGTGTGTGCTCCAGACCGGGCACTCTGGCCTCGACAGCTACAAGACTACAGTGATTACAAACCTCTCAACCAATCGATAGCCATCAGAACCTGGTCAGTAACACCTCTTTCCTTAGCCGACCCGATCGCACCAAGAAAACAATGACATAAAAAGAATGGGAGCAGAAAATCCATCAGCGTCTGTAGAAGTGAAATTCATCATGACAATCGATAGCAGCCACTAGCCCATTGGCACGGATGCAGAGGAGCTATCTGGAGAACATTGCTCTGCCTGTGATATATCTATATTTAGGCAGGGGTGAGGAAAGGGATCAATATGCTACAGGCAACTCATATTTCAGCCAGGCATCGACCAGGGACCAGGGACAAGGAAAGGGAGATGACATGGACGAGGGGCTGTCATGCGCAAAAAACAGACAGGCAGGTGCAGAGGCCTTGATGGAAAGAAAAGTTTAAAGGACGCGATGATGGCCCAGGTGTGATAGCCTGCTACTGATACTGTATCATAGTTTCACAAGAAACTTGTTTGCCTGCCAGTCATATAACTTGTCGACTGACTGAATTACAATTTCGGGGTCAAAAGGTACTAAATTATAATACTGCAGTTTTTGATCTCATTACCTATCTCTCATTTTTTTTCTCTCTCCCCAAACACACACATGCACTTGTATTGTCCAACAGAATGTAAACAACCAACAAGCTATGTGAAAGCCCCTTAGTCACCCCACCCTCCACTGCTGTTTCTCTGTCCTGGTGATGCAAATGTTAGCAAAGTTAATGAACAGAAATGATGTTTTAGCTGAAGTTAGAGCACAACTCGACCCCCTGTCTCATGAATAATCTGAGTGTGTGTCACCGAGCGGAGATGTGTGTTCCTCTCAGCTCACAATTAATGGCCATTACAGATGGTGCTCTCTCTAATTGCCTGTTCCGCAGAAGAAGAAAAAAACAAGCGGGATGTTAATGACCCACGTACAGTGACTCTGTCCAGAGGAGCTATCTCAAAACCAGAGAATAATAAAAGTCAATTCAAACTGGGGGGAAAAAAATTCACCAACAATCTGGCCTTTAACGACAACACAACAACACAAAGTCAGGGGTGGGGGAAACTATTTGAGATCTTGAAAACTTTGTCAGCACTCTGAGCGGCCTTTCATCTCTTCACTTGGATAGCTAAGGTGTTACCTCGGTAACCTTTTGACCGGAGGTGCACCCTGGCTGACGCTCAATAACGACGCCTCCACCATATAGAAAACGACTTAACGTTATTACAATAAACAGTTCTTCTGCCCGTGTATCTCCCCTCCCTGCCTTAATCCTCCGTGCTTTGCCCTTCACTTTTTCAAAGACAGCCTGCAGGGCAGAATTGCCCTCTGCTGACTGGAGGCTGACAGGGAATAAGTTCCCTTCTCGTCTCCTGCCTTTTATCTCTGAGATCATACTCAGAGCAGGTCAAGATCAATGCTGCTCCCTGCAAATCTGCCCTTAGTCGAGATGCCTCTGATTGACCTGAACACGGGGAAACACACTCCAGCTCTACTACTCAGCCATGTCAATCTGCACAGTCACATATTCCCTCCAACAGTTTTATTCAAAGTTTCAGGTTCTGGTCCAGGTATGATTGTGGTGGTAGTTTGTAGTTGAGTGTGTCAGCTCAGATTGAAACACAGTGAGATTCTGACAGCAATATAACACTACTGAATATAGGCTATGATATGGAGATGTACAATACTATGTGAGCAAAACATGACAGGAATGATCAGGGGTGCGTTCCGTTTGCTTCAACGTTTCTTATATTGCATGATGGTTTGTAGGCTACTGAACAACACGTTTCCCCAAAACGATGCTCATCGTTCTTCAATAGCCTTCGAGGTACATTTACTCACGTTTGGTGGGTGTGGCCTGATCAATATGGGTGTGACAATCTGAAACCTCAAAACTCGTGCAGCAAACCATATGGTAATCGCCCTCTGGGCCCCCATAATCACAACACCTTTCATCTGGTCATTCAGTACAGTAGGCCTAGCGTTTCCATTGAATTCAACATTGCACACTGTTCTGTCGTACTCAACATAACTAAGGTTAGCTCAGGTGACATTTTTTTCAGAGGCATTGGAAAGTTACTTTACAAACTGTGTTGCATTGCTATAAAGTGTATTTAGTCTCTACATTCAGTTTTTGTATCCTTCCTATCCAGGGAAATGTCCTATCCAATGAAGATAGCCTAGTCTGGGCCTGGGGAACTTAATTTTCTGGGTCTGCTTAGGAGGAAGAAACTAAACAAACTACAAGGATGTAGCCAAAGACAAGGATGACAGGGTGATACATTACTTCACATGAGGAATAAGACAGGATAATGCAAACAACTCTGAACCGCACAGCCACAGAAATCAATACAGGCCAAATTAATGCACCTCATATTGACTGATCTGAGAAACAAAACCCTAGTCCTGAGAGAGGAATACAGTCTTAAATAGGCTGCATTATAACATGCTACCCTTCCTCCCAAAACAACTAAAACTATTGTTTATCAATATGAAATATTTCAATGAAAGCCTTTAAGGCATCTGATAGGCCTAGGCTCTACTGCTAGAAAAGGAAATGATGTGGAGTAAAATCAGTGAATAATGATGGCACAATGTGCAAGTTGCTTTACTTTAGCCCTTGCCTCCTATAAGGAGCACAGGCCATTGACAAATGTCCACCTCACTCGGTTTGGGGCAAGTTTTTCCAGATCACACCAGTTTAGGTAGGCCACTCTCAGTCATCTCTGCCTGGATGCCAATCCAACAAGTTTTCTGGGTGTCCCTCTGTTCCTTTTTCCCAGGGGGTTCCATTTCAGAGTCTAGCAGGTGATGTTGGTGGCAGGTTTGCAGTAGGCTTAAAAAACTATGTGCAGTAGCCCAAGTAAACCATCAAGGTGTTTGTTTGAGTGGGTAAGAGGCACTAGGCGAGTGTCCCCTAGGCTTACCTCCCGCTGATTGCGAGTTCTTTGTTTCCACATTGTAATTGTAAATATTTGTTTGTGTTTCCCTTTTTTATGCAGATTTTAGAATACTAGCATGAAAATCTGTCTCCAATTGGATGGAAACCTACCTATACACCCTAAGACTCTGGGGCGGCAGGGTAGCCTAGTGGTTAGAAACCGGAAGGTTGCAAGTTCAAACCCCCGAGCTGACAAGGTACAAATCTGTTGTTCTGTCCCTGAACAGGCAGTTGCCCACTGTTCCTAGGCCATCATTGAAAATAAGAATTTGTTCTTAACTGACTTGTCTAGTTAAATAAAGGTAAAAATAAAAAAGTGCGTTAGTCCAGTGTCACTTTGATTAGGCCTGCACATCATGGTTCACCAGTAGCCGCAAACATCGAAAGAATAAGCTACAGACCAGCCAAAACAAGCTTGTAAGAATTGTACTCCCCCCTCACACACATCTGGATGTCCAACATTTTAAACATCTAGGTGGGCTATCTGTGGAATTTAAAAAATATATTATTCAACTTGATGTGGTCCACAGAATTATCACACATAAGGAAGGTGTTCAGACCACTTCCCTTTGTCCACATTTTGCTAGGTTACAGCCTTATTCTAAAATGGATTAAATAACCTTCATCAACATTACACACACAATATCCCATAATAAAAAACCAAAATACCTTATTTACATAATTATTCAGACCCTTTGCTATGAGACTCAAAATTGTTTCCATTGATCATCCTTGAGATATTTCTATAACATGATTGGAGTCCACCTGTGGTAAAGTCAATTGATTGGACATGATTTGGAAAGGCACACATCTGTCTATATAAGGTCCCACAGTTGACTGTGCATATCAGAGCAAGAACCAAGCCATGAGGTCGAAAGAATTGTCCGTAGAGCTCCAAGACAGGATTTTGTCGAGGCACATATCTGGGCAGGGTACCAAAAGATTTCTGCAGCATTGAAGGTCCCCAAGAACACAGTGGCCCATCATTCTTAAATGGAAGAAGTTTGGAACCACCAAGACTCTTCCTAGAGCTGGCCGACCAGCCAAACTGAGCAATTGGGGGAGAAGTGCCTTGTTCAGGGAGGTGACCAAGAACCCGATGGTCACTCTGACAGAGCTTCAGAGTTCGTCTGTGGTGATGGGTGAACCTTCCAGAAGGACAGCCATCTCTGCAGCCCTCCACCAATCAGGCCTTTACGGTAGAGAGCCAGAATGAAGCCACTCCGCAGTAAAAGGAACATGACAGCCCGCTTGGAGTTTGCCAAAAGATACTTAAAGGGACTCTTAGACCATGAGAAACAAGATTCTCTGGTCTGATGAAAGAAAGATAATATTGAACTCTTTGGCCTGAATGCCAAGCATCACGTCTGGAGGAGACCTGGCACCATCCATATGGTGAAGCATGGTGGTGGCAACATCATGCTGTGTGGATTTTTTTTCAGCAGCTTGGACTGGGAGACTAGTCAGGATCAAGGGAAAGATTAACAGAGAAAAGTACCGCAAGATCCTTGATGAAAACCTGCTCCAGAGCGCTCAGGACCTCAGACCACTGCTACTTTATGTTGTTATCATCTATGTATAGTCACTTTAATATCTCCACCTACATGTACATATTACCTCAACTAACCGGTGCCCCTACCCATTGAATCTGTACCAGTACCCCCCCTGTATATAGTCTTGCTATTGTTATTTTACTGCTGTTCTTTAATTATTTGTTACTTTTATTTCTTATTCTTATCCGTATTTTTAAAAACTGCATTGTTGGTTAGGGGCTCATAATTAAGCATTTCACTATAAGGTCTACTACACCTGTTGTATTCTGCGCATGTGACCAATAAAATTTGATTTGATTTGATTCGAAGGTTCACCTTCCAACAGGACAACAACCATAAGCACACAGCCAAGGGAACGCAGGAGTGGCTTTGGGACAATTCTCTGAATGTTCTTGAAAAAAGTATTTGATCAATTATAGAATAAGGGTGTAATGTAACAAAATGTGGAAAAAGTCAAGGGGTCTGAATACTTTCCCGAATGCACTGTATTTTTCATTTGTTAAAGATGTCCACCAGCATAATACCAGAGCCATAGATTCTAATATTCACTGTTTTAAATATAAGAGTCTATCTGGTAAGAACACATTTTTATATACGAATGTTGTTGAGTGGTACAAACTACCACAGCAACTCAAAGCCATACCAACCATAACCTCTTTTTGAAAAGAATGTCAGAAGCTTGCTAATGTGAACAGTTTTTGTCTGTATCTCTGTAATGTGTCTGTGTATGTAATTGTATATGTATTTTCAACCTGGTCTCAGAGCATTTCGTATTTTTCTGTACGTAAATCTGAGACATTCCATTTGGTATGTATTAATTTGAGGATGTCTATCACCCATTTCGTATGAATTTGCAAAAAGTATAATATGTTACAAAATATATATATTTTTACAATATGTCATAAAAATATTTTTGTATGTTTTTGAGGGGGGTGCATTTTTGTTATGATACCTTGAGTTGGACCAGCCCCCCCCAAAATAATTTCAAACTGTCCCTAAACAACCCTGTTTCGACCAGCTAAGAGTGTATCTAAACCCCTTCTCCATCTAATGAATAGCATGAAAGAGAGAGGGAAATGAAAAATATCAGAACGGCTTCTGTCCTCAGGCCTATTACTACAGATCCAAGTTCATTCCTTGGGCTCTCGCCCAATGGAATCACTCTAAGCAATACATCAAGAAAATGGATGGGGGGTATGGAGATTCAAACCGAGCGTGCTGGGCACAGTCATTGTAGACATCATTGGGTCCAGGCTGAGTAAAGGGTTGTAGCCCTTCTCCTGCCCCCATCTAATAGGCAGTGCTGCCTGGGTGACAGGAGCCCATAAATAACGAAGCTGGTGTGCCAAAGGAACGCACTCACCCGGACATGGACACGCATCAGCACAGCAGACTGCTATGGCAACCGCAGGATCCATGGTTTAGCATGGACCATCTGGGTGATCAAATAAATCACTTCACGAGATGTCGAGCAATTTTGTGTCACACAAGAAATACATTCAACAAAGATGGCAGCATCCTTGATAAGTATGTTTTGACCGCAGTGAAGCATCAAACATGCTCTTTAGTCATTCATACTTAGAACGGAGGCGTGAACGCTGACAATAGAAGACTTTGAACAGCTAACATGGAAAAAAGAGAATTCAACACTTTGCTAGTAGTAAATCATTTATTTTCCTCCATGTTATATCATACTGCTCTTAGTTTTATTTAGCTTGAAACCAGGGTAATGTTAAGCATCAAAATTCATTTTTTTGCAGAAATTCCTTCTTGAACATGAACTTTCATGTGCATTAATAACAAACTTGTATGCAATCTGTAAATACAAATACAATTGTTAAATTACTTGCCTATTTGGTTTAGCCACAGAAAAAGATAGGAATCTTCCCGCTAGCCATGATTGGCTGAGATAATGGATGGGCTGTACATGATGAGAGATGAGTTGGTCTGCCATGTAGCATGCCATGTAGTCTAGTCTTCCTCAGCTTTTTTGAAAGATATATCCATGGAGAACTGCAAAAGTGTTGCAACAGCTCTCAACAACATTGCTGCCCTGAGTTTAGCAGGCACTATCGACAAAGATCAATGGGTAAAAGTTGTGATGGACTACATTCTGGAATGAATCAGACGATGAAAAAATCCCTGACTTAAATAAAAGCATTTGAATTGAAACAGACATTGTAGAGTCTTCTGATGACATTGGTGGGGGGAAAAAAACTAACATCAATAGTTTGTTGTCACGGAAGAAGTTGACCGAGTTTTAAAATCATTGGAAAACCTGCTGGAAGTGGAGTATGAGAACAAGATAAAGACATTTCTGACGTTTGATTGCAAATGTGGAGGGAGTCGAAAAGAGAACACAGAAGGATGTTGTATCAAAATCTTCATACTAAGAGCAATCATGACATCCGTGACAGAGAAGGAGAAGAATCTGATGATTCTTATGGCATTGCACACAGTCAGTGTGAACCGGAGTGACTTGACACAATGGCCCAAGCAAGCTGTACAAACAAAACGCAAACAACAAAAGGACATAGGGGTTCCAGTCTGTCCTGGAGCGTTCATCCACGTATACGGTTACGAGTCTAGCTACATTTTCAGATATTATACGGTTTTAATTTAGTCAGAAAGTCATTTTCATTACAAGTTAAAGAGTACTGTTAGCTGGCTGGCACGTTAGCTACGTGTATGCTTTATGAAGTAATATTATTCATATCTTAGAAATCTGTTTCATTGCTAGTTACAGGCTTCTACTAGCTAGTTAACATTGAACCTAGTTGGTTAGCTTAAGCTACTGGCATATTCATACTACATAATGCATGGTGGCTAGCTATGACAATCCATGTGTATTGCTAATGTATGGGTTGGGATTATTGTCCTTTGTTCAACTAGCTAGCAAGATACATGTTTAAGTTACAAAAGACTCCACTTGGCTAGATGGTTACATGACTCGTCAACTTAGTCAGGTGTGTTTGGGGGTGATTACAGCCATCAATTGTATTTCATAAGCGTGTGAACAGGTCTACACAATAGAGACCCATCCACTTAGCTAGGTGTTGCTGTGGGATGGTTTTAGCCTCTCTTTCACATGACCCATCAATTTAGACAAGTGTGTCTGGGTAAGCCTCATCTATGAATGACCAAATACTTTTTTATCTGGAATGTTTCTTTCAGCATCAGCAGAACACACTTGACTCTCCTCCACCAGACATATAAGAAGAATGGTCTAATTCCTCCCATTAAAAAGAGAGCCGACCCAACTAAGCACAGGTTACACCTGAAGCATGAGGATTTGCAGCGAGTTGTGAACTTCATCAACAACTACACTGCATTCTGAAAGTATTCAGACCCCTTCCCTTTTTTTCCACGTTTTGTTACATTACAGCCTTATTCTAAATGGTATTAAATTATGTATTTTTCTCACCAATCTACACATAATACCCCATAATGACAAAGAAAAAACAGATTTTTAGACATTTTTGCAAATGTATTACAAATTAAAAACAGAAATACCTTATTTCCACAAGTATTCAGACCCTTTGCAATGAGACTCCTTTTTCCATTAATTATCCTTGAGATGTTTCTACAACTTGATTGGAGTCTACCTGTGGTAAATCCAATTGATTAGACATGATTTGGAAGGGCCCACACCAGTCTATATAAGGTCCCACAGTTGACAGTGCATGCCAGAGCAAAAACCAAGCCATCAGGGAGAAGGAATTCAAAATCAAATCAAATTGATTCATATAGCCCTTCGTACATCAGCTGATATCTCAAAGTGCTGTACAGAAACCCAGCCTAAAACCCCAAACAGCAAGCAATGCAGGTGTAGAAGCACTGGGGTGAAGGTTCACCTTCTAACAGAAAACGACTCTAAGTACACAACCAAGACAAGGCAGGAGTGGCTTCAATTTTAGAATAAGGCTACAACGTAACAAAATGTAGAAAAAGTGAAGAGGTCTGAATACTCTCCGAATGCACTGTATGCAGAGGATAATAAAATGATATTAATAGGACACCACCCAGGACACAAACACTTTGGTGGATAGCTGCTGCCATCTCATGTGACAACAGCAGTGGTGTGGCATCTCTAAAAGTATGTTGTTGACTTGGTATGTCAACAGCACACTGTTGATCATTTCCTTTACCACCGACATGATTGGCACTACTTTTATTGATCTGACATTCTTTGTGTATTTTCCAGAGCAACGTGCAGTTGGGCTTTCTTCCATCAGGAATATGTGGAGAAAATGGCTGCACCACATCTCAAGCACTTAGCCCAGGACAAACCTGTGCTGGCAGTGCCAGATGAACAACTATCAGGTCTTCAGATATGCCAATCTGTCAGAAGCTGTTAAATCAGCCAAACTGAAGAAGCAAGAGCAGCATCTCCTGCTTGTTCAGAGTGAGCGGTCTGTCTAACAGAAGATGGTTGCTGACTGCAAGACCACCTGTCAAGACCTGCAGTTGTCTCTGGGGGCCCTTACTGAACCTGCAGGCAAAGATATCAAATCAAATGTGCCAAATACAACAGATGTAGATCTTACTGTGAAATGCTTACTTACAAGCCCTTTGAAATATTTACTGAATAAAAAGAAACATAATAAAATGACATATCAATAACAACGCTATATACAGGGGGTACCGGTACCGAGTCAATGTGCGGGGGTACAGGTTAGTCGAGGCAATTTGTACATGTAGGTAGGGGTAAAGTGACTATGCATAGATAATAAACAGCAAGTAGCAGCGGGGGTAAATGTAAATAGTCCAGGCGGCCATTTGATTAATTGTTCAGCAGTCTTATGGCTTGAGGTAGAAGCTGTTAAGGAGCCTTTTGGACCTAGACTTAGCGCTCTGTTACCGCTTGCCGTGTGGTAGCAGATAGAAGAGTATGTGACTTGGGTGACTGGAGTCTTTGACAATTTTTTGGGCCTTCTTTTGACACTGCCTGGTATAGACGTCCTGGATGGCAGGAAGCTTGGCCCCAGTGATGAATTGGGTCGTACGCAGTACCCTCTGTAGGACCTTATGGTCGGATGCTGAGCAGTTGCCATTTCTGTACAGCACTTTGAGATATCAGCTGATGTACGAAGGGCTATATAAATAAATTTGATTTGATTTGATTTGCCATACCAGGCAGTGATGCAACTGGTCAGGATGCTCTCGATGATGGAGCTGTATAACTTTTTGAGGATCTGGGGACCCATACCAAACCTCCTGAGGGGGAAAAGGTGTTGTCGTGCCCTCTTCATGACTGTATTGATGTGTTTGGACCATGATAGTTTGTTGGTGATGTGGACACCAAGGAACTTGAAACTCTCGACCCGCTCCACTACAGCACTGTCGATGTTAATGTGGGCTTGTTCGGCCCTCCTTTTCCTGTAGTCCACGATCATCTCCTTGATCTTGATCACATTGAGGGAGAGGTTGTTGTCCTGGCAACACAGGAGGGGACAAAGCACACAACCCCTGAGGGGCCCTGGTGTTGAGGATCAGTGTGGCAGATGTTGTTGCCCACCCTTACCATCTGGGGGCGGCCCGTCAGGAAGTCCAGGAACCAGTTGCAGAGGGAGGTGTTTAGTCCCAGGGTACTTAGCTAGTGATGAACTTTGTGGGCACTAGGGTGTTGAATGCTGAACTGTAGTCAATGAACAACATTCTCACATAGGTGTTCCTTTTGTCCGGGTGGGAAAGGGCAGTGTGGAGTGCGATTGAGATTGCGTTATCTGTGGATTTGTTGGGGCGGTATGCGAATTGGAGTGGGTCTAGGGTTTCCAGTATGATGGTGTTGATGTGAGCAATGACCAGCCTTTCAAATCACGTCAAGGTTAGAGATGTGAGTGTTACGGGCGGTAGTCATTTAGGACAGAAGCAACCATCTTTCTGGTAAGAAGAGGTGCGGGGGGGTATGCCTTATGATTTAACGAGGCGTGGTGTGATCATAACCACATACAGGAACTCAAGTCTTTCTGTTCACCTGACTTAGAATTCCTCACAATCAAATGTCGACCGCATTATCTACCAAGGGAATGCTCTTCGATTATAATCACAGCCGTATATATTCCCCCCCAAGCAGACACATCGATGGCCCTGAACAAACTTTATTTGACTCTATGCAAACTGGAAACCACATATCCTGAGGCTGTATTCATTGTAGCTGGGGATTTTAACAAGGCTAATCTGAATACAAGACTCCCTAAATTATATCAGCACATCGATTGCGCAACCAGGGCTGGTAAAACCCTAGATCATTGTTATTCTATTTGTTTATTTATCCGCGATGCATATAAGGCCCTCCCCCACCCTCCTTTCGGAAAAGCTGACTATGACTCCATTTTGTTGCTCCCAGCCTACAGACAGAAACTAAAACAAGAAGCTCCCGCGCTCAGGTCTGTTCAACGCTGGTCCGACCAATCTGATTCCACGCTTCAAGACTGCTTTGATCAGGTGGCTTGGGATATGTTCCGCATTGCGTCCAACAACAACATTGACGAATACGCTGATTCGGTGAGCGAGTTCATTAGAAAGTGCATTGACGATGTCATACCCATAGCAACGATTAAAACATTCCCAAACCAGAAACCATGATTGATGGCAGCATTTGCGTGAAACTGAAAGCGCGAACCACTGCTTTTAACCAGTGCAAGGTGACCGGAAACATGACCAAATACAAACAGTGTAGCTATTCCTCCGTAAGGCAATCAAACAAGCTAAGCGTCAGTAGCATTGCTGTCCCACATGCTTCAAGAGGGCCAACATTGTCACAATTCAATGGCTCAGACACAAGAGGTATGTGGCAGGGCCTTTGAGCACAATACAGTGCCACTGACACTGCCCGATACCAAAACCTGCGGACTCTCCTTCACTGTAGCCGATGTGAGTAAAACATTTAAACGTGTTAACCCTTGCAAGGCTGCAGCCCCAGACGTCATCCCCAGCCGCGTCCTCAGAGCATGCGCAGACCAGCTGGCTGGTGTGTTTACCGACATATTCAATCAATGCTTATCCCAGTCTGCTGTTCCCACATGCTTCAAGAGGGCCACCATTGTCCCTGTTCCCAAGAAAGCTAAGGTAACTGAGCTAAATGACTACCACCCCGTAGCACTCACTTCCGTCATCATGAGGTGCTTTGAGAGACTAGTCAAGGACCATATCACCTCCACCCTACCTGAGACCCTAGACCCACTCCAATTTGCTTACCGCCCAAATAGGTCCACAGACGATGCAATTGCAACCACACGCACACTGCCCTAACCCATCTGGACAAGAGGAATACCTATGTGAGAATGCTGTTCATTGACTACAGCTCAGCATTCAACACCATAGTACCCTCCAAACTCGTCACCAAGCTCAAGACCCTGGGTCTCGACCCCGTCATGTGCAACTGGGTACTGGACTTCCTGATGGGCCACCCCCAGGTGGTGAGGGTAGGTAACAACATCTCCACCCCGCTGATCCTCAACACTGGGTCCCCACAAGGGTGCGTTCTGAGCCTTTTCCTGTACTCCCTGTTCACCCATGACTGTGTGGCAATGCACACCTCCAACTCAATCATCAAGTTTGCGGACGACACTACAGTGGTAGGCTTGATTACCAACAACGACGAGATGGCCTACAGGGAGGAGGTGAGGGCCATCGGAGTGTGGTGTCAGGGAAATAACCTCACACTCAACGTCAACAAAACAAAGGAGATGATTGTGGACTTCAGGAAACAGCAGAGGGAGCACCCCCCACATCCACAGTTTTAAGTTCCTCAGCGTACACATCACGGACAAACTGAAATTGTCCACCCACACAGACAGCGTGGTGAAGAAGGCGCAGCAGCGCCTCTTCAATCTCAGGAGGCTGAAGAAATTCGGCTTGTCACCAAAAGCACTCACAAACTTCCACAGATGCACAATCAAGAGCATCCTGTCGGGCTGTATCACCGCCTGGTACGGCAACTGCTCCGCCCACAAACGTAAGGCTCTCCAGAGGGTAGTGAGGTCTGCACAATGCATCACCGGGGGAAAGCTACCTGCCCTCCAGGACACCTACACCACCCGATGTCACAGGAAGGCCATAAAGATCATCAAGGGCAACAACCACCCGAGCCACTGCCTGTTCACCCCGCTATCATCCAGAAGGCGAGGTCAGTACAGGTGCATCAAAGCACGGACCGAGAGACTGAAAAACAGCTTCTATCTCAAGGCCATCAGACTGTTAAACAGCCACCACTAACATTGAGTGGCTGCTGCCAACACACTGACTCAACTCCAGCCACTTTAATAGTGGAAATTGATGTAAAAATATACCACTAGCCACTTTAAACAATGCTACTTAATATAATGTTTACATACCCTACATTACTCATCTCATATGTATATGTATATACTGTGCTCTATATCATATACTGCATCTTTATGTAATACATGTATCACTAGCCACTTTAAACTATGCCACTTTGTTTACATACCCTACATTACTCATCTCATTTGTATATACTGTACTCTATACCATCTACTCCATCTTGCCTATGCCGTTCTGTACCATCACTCATTCATACATCTTTATGTACATATTCTTTATCCCTTTACACTTGTGTGTATAAGGTAGTAGTTTTGGAATTGTTAGTTTTGATTACTCGTTGGTTATTACTGCATTGTCGGAACTAGAAGCACAAGCATTTCACTACACTCGCATTAACATCTGCTAACCATGTGTATGTGACAAATACATTTTATTTGATTTGAGGAAGGTTACCTTCTCATTCTTGGGCACAGGGACTATAGTGGTCTACTTGAAACATGTAGGTATTACAGAGTCGGTCAGGGAGAGGTTGAAAATGTCAGTGAAGACACTTGCGCTCTGGTAATCAGTAATCAGGCCCCGTGGCCTTGTGAATGTTGACCTGTTTAAAGGTCTTAATCACATCTGCTATGGAGAGCATGATCACACAGTCGCCCGGAACAGCTGGTGCTCTCCTGCATGCTTCAGTGTTGCTTGCCTTGAAGCGAGTATAAAAGGCATTCAGCTCTTCTGGTAGGCTTGCATCACTGGGCAGCTCGTGGATGGGTTTCCCTTTGCAGTCTGTAATAGTTTGCAAGCCCTGCGAGTGGCCCAGCGGTCTAAAACACTGCATCTCAGTGCTAGAGGCGTCACTACAGACACTCTGGTTTGAATCTAGCCTGTATCACAACCGGCTGTGAATGGGAGTCCCATAGGGCGGCGCACAATTGGCCCAGCATCGTCTGGGTTTGGCCGGTGTAGGCCGTCATTGTAAATAAGAATTTGTACTTAATTAACTGACTTGCCTAGTTTAATAAAGGTTAAATGTTTTTTTTAAATACCCCCCAAAAATGTATGAGCATCAGAGCCGGTGTAGTAGTATTCAATCTTAGTCCTGTATTGACGCATTGCCCGTTTGATGGTTTGTCTGAGGGCATAGAGGGATTTCTTATAAGCTTTCCATATTAGTGTCCCTCTCCTTGAAAGCGGCAGCTCTAGCCTTTAGCTCAGTGTGGATGTTGCCTGTAATCCATGGCTTCTGGTTGGGATATGTACGTACAGGTCACTGTGGGGACGAAGTCGTTGATGCACTTATTGATGAAGCTGGTGACTGAAATTGTATACTCCTCAATGCCATTGGATGAATCACGGAACGTATTTCAGTCTGTGCTAGAAAAGCAGTCCTGTAGCGTAGCATGCATCAGGATGTATTACTGCTTTGCTCAACAGCTAAGCAACATTTCCTCCTTCATAAATGGGAAGCAGGCATGCATCTTGCACTGACCTGTGTAAAGACAGACTGACAGGGACTTAACAATTAATTTTCATTTATCATATGTTCTTTCTTGTTGTTTGCAGGTGCTTTATAGATGGACAGCTATTCCGAGACAGTGCCATAACACCGTGGCTGTACTAAATTCTACAGGGACTTCAGGTTACAAAAAAAAGAAAGTATGGGAACTGTAAAAATATCTGAACACTATGTAGTGTATATGAGCACACATGTACTCAATTACATGCTTGCTTACACCGACGGACTTATACATACACATACACACTTGATCTCGCTCTCTTCTCTCCCTCTCTCTATTGTCGATAACTGTTCTATAATTTAATTTGTTTGTCTATCTTTTCTGTCTTTTTTACATGTTTATATAAGTTTACAACAAGCAAGGGGGAGATATCAGAATTGGGACATTGGGGAATAATAACATATTGTACGGGATACATTTGTACTGTAGTGAATTACTATATAGTAATGCAAGGTCTCTTTCAGGATCATGTGAAATGTCAATTGCTATGGAAATTCTGGGATGTGTTTTTCAATGATGTTAAAGGTAATTGTGATGCAATGATGGTGATATATGAATTACAATTATCATCATGAATATTAAGGCTCTACGCACTACATGTTACACACAGACACTCAACCATGCAAATTGGCGGGGATATCACACATTAGCGGGGATATCACACATTAGTCTTACTCTTATACAGACATTGTACACACCCTCACTAAATTACATCCAATATCATACACATCAATCTACTCAGATTTACTACAAACATAATATCTTGTCTCAATATTCTAACATCTGTGGCATTGGCTCACAGGCAACGGAATAAAACAAATATTGCTAGAACCTACTGTTACGCGGAGCGGCACAGGGGAACCCAAGAGTAGACTCAGATGAGGAGACAGGGATGAATGAACCAGATATTTATTGTTACACAGGGAGCTATGGAGTGCAGATCCCGGGAAGCTTGGGTGAGTTACAGAAAAACCAGATGTGGAGACTGAGGTTGGAGTTGGCTGAGTAGAACAGGGTGAACAGGTCCTGAGGGGAATCCAAGGTAGTGGTGGTGTGTAAAATCCAGAGCAAGGTAGTTGGGTGGTGAGATGTGGACCAGGAGACAGGACCCAGAGACAGAGTGGTAACTGTAATGAGAGGATAAACGGTGTCAGGCAGGGAAAGGCACAGCATCTTGAATAATCATAAATGGCTAGAATCATGAACTGTCTGAGCAGAGATTACGATCTGGCAGAGTGGAAGTAGCAGGACTGAGTATTTGTAGAGGTCTTGATTATGGAATGAGTTGCAGCTGGTAGGGATCTGCTCTGACTCCAGCACCCCTGTCTCCAACCACAATCACAGAGAGGGAGAGGGAGTGTACAGGGGGAGTAACTGCAGGTCAAGAAGACACCGGATGATTACCAGAGGGCGTAGCAGGAGCAGATGTGACAGTACCCCCTCTCTACATACGTGTGCATTATGCACATTACATGCACATTACCCGGCTTGTCTGGGTGTGAGGTTTGAAAATCCTGTAAGATGGAGGGATCCTACTTCTTGAATTTTAAATATCAGACATGTATTTATGGTAAGGGGTGAAATAAGTATAGCCAGTTATAATTGTAATGGTTTAGTAGATTATAAAAAAGAACATCAGTCTTTACATGGCTAAAAGAAAAGGAATATAACATATACTGTTTACAGGAAACTCACTCTACATCCTTAGATGAAGTTGCGTGGAAAAGGGAATGGGGTGGTGAAATTGTTTTCTGTCAAGGACAAAGGAACTCAAAAGGTGTGATGAAATTAATTTACAAAAATGTAGATCTGAATGTGCAAATAGTCAGGAATGATTCACAAGGAAGGTGGATCTTTTTGAATATGAAAGTGGACTAAAAAGAGATTTGGCTAATTAATCTATATGGTCCAAATCACGATGATCCATACTTCTTCGAAAATATTTATACAAATGTATTGAACTTACAGGAAACAAGTGGTCAAATCATTGTGGGTGGGAGACTATAACACAGTGTTAAGTACCTCAATGGACCATAAAGGAAATCACTCTACAAACTATCGTCACCGCCCTCTTAAGGAAATTACAAATATTATGGACACATTAGAAGTAGTGGATATTTGGAGACTAAAAAACACCGACCTAGTGAGATATACATGGAGGAGACTTAATCAAGATATTTGTCTTGACTACTTTCTTGTTTCTTTCACTCTTGCATCAAAGGTAAAAAAATATTTTAATAGGAGACAGAATGTGATCGGATCATCATCTAATTGGTCACATAACTCTTTCCATGTGGATGGGGATATTGGAAATGTAATCAAAGTTTACTGGAGGAAAACTTATTTATAACTAAGACAAAATCATTTATAACTGAATTTTTCCAGTATAATATAGATTCAGCAAATCCCCTTATTGTTTGGGATACCTTTAAGTGTACCTTCAGAGGTCATTCTATTAAATATTCATCAATAATAAAAAAGACAGTTTCTGGCTAAAGAGACAGGAATAACAAGGGAAATACATGAACTAATAGTACAGGTTGATAGCAATAAAAACTATACTACAGAGATACAAAATAAGTTAAAAGGAAAAACAAAGATAACTTTATGGACTTACTCCAGAACGATCTAATGTAATCTATTACAAAAATGAATAGAGGGACTTATTGAAGAACGCTCTAATGTAATCTATTATAAAAATAAATAGAGGGACTTATTCCAGAACGCTCTAATGTAATCTATTACAAAAATAAATAGAGGGACTTATTGAAGAACGCTCTAATGTACTCTATTATAAAAATAATTTGTTACGGTTTTCCTCCTCTTCTGACGAGGAGTATGAAGGATCGGACCAATGCGCAGCGTGGTAAGTGTTCATGTTATATTTATTAAACTGAACACAAAAATAACAAAGGAGAAACCACGACAAAAACGAAACAGTCCTATTAGGTGACAAAACAGGAAACAACTACCCACAACCCATAGTGGGATTACAGGCTGCCTAAGTATGGTTCTCAATCAGAGACAACGATAAACAGCTGCCTCTGATTGGGAACCATACCAGGCCAAACCCAGAAATACAAAAACATAGAACAACACATAGAATGCCCACCCCAACTCACACCCTGACCAAACTAAAATAGAGACATAAAAAAGGAACTAAGGTCAGGACGTGACATAACTAGAGGGACTTATTCAAGAACGATCTAATGTAATCTGTTACAAAAATAACTAGAGGGATTTATTCCAGAACCATCTAATGTAATTTATTACAAAAATAACTGGAGGGACTTATTCAAGAACGATCTAATGTAATCTGTTACAAAAATAACTAGAGGGACTTATTCCAGAACGATCTAATGTAATCTATTCCAAATATAACTAGAGGGATTTATTTCAGAACGCTCTAATGTAATCTATTACAAAAATAACTACAGGGACTTATTCCAGAATGCTCTAATGTAATCTATTACAAAAATAAAGCAAACTAGAAGGAATATGGAGAAAAATGCAAAAATTCTTCCTGAATCTCCAACACAGGAACGCTAACAAAATAATTTGCAGAAACTTGTTACTGAAGGCAGAGTCATCTATGATTCTCCAAATTATATTTTAAAAGAGGAAGCTAAATATTTTTAGCAGATGTTCTCTTTTCCGTCGCATCCTCTCCCACTGAATGAAGATAACGGTAAGGAATTCCTTCCAAATAATAATGAAAATGGAAAATTAACAAATGTTCAGAAGGATCCGTGTGAAGGCCAAATTACAGAGGAAGATCTTTTTGAGACTATTAAATCATTTCAGTCTAGAGAAGCCCCAGGGCTTGATGGCATACCAGTAGAGGTATATCAAGCCTTTTTTGATATACTAAAATCTCCATTGTTAGATTGTTTTAACTACTCCTATAGAAATGACACTCTGTCAGGTACTCAGCAGGAAGGTCTGATTTCACTATTATTTAAACAAGACCCTGATGACAAATATAAAGATCCAGTCAATCTAAAACACCGGAGGCCCCTTACCCTCATTGTTGTGATGCAAAAATACTAGCGAAATGCATATCACTCAGAATTAAAATTGTTTTACCAGGTATTGTTCATCCTGATCAGACAGGTTTTTTACATGGACGATACATTGGAGATAATATGCGACAACTACTAGAAATAATCAAACATCTAAGAAGCCAGGCCTGGTATTTACGAATTTTAAAAAGATAAAGTAAGACTGAATTTTATTTATAAATGCCTGGATATTTTCAATTTCGGTTATTCTCTTATAAAATGGGTAAAGTAATGTATACCAACCCCAGGTGAAAAATAGTAAATAATGGCTACTTCTCAGTGTCATTCACTGATCTGTTTCACCTGTCCTTGTGCTTGTCTCCACCCCCCTGCAGGTGTCGCCCATCTTCCCCATTATCCCACTTGTATTTATTTCTGTGTTTTCTATCTTTTGCCAGTTCATCTTGTTTGTTCAATCATAGCAGCGTTTTGTCTTAGCACCTGTTTGTCCCTAGTCTCTCTTTTTTTCTCGTCCTCCTGGTTTTTGACCTTTGCCTGTCCTGACCCTGTACCCACCCGCCTGACCACTGCCTGTCTCTAACCCTAACCCTGGGCCTGCCTGCCGTCTTGTACCTTTGCTACACCTCTGGATTATCGACCTCTGCCTGACCTGAGCCTGCCTGCCATCCTGTACCTTGACCTCTGCTATGGATTATTGACCCCTGCCTGCCTGGACCTTTCATTTGCCTGCCCCTGTGGTAACAATAAACATTATTACTTCACACAGTCTGCACTTGGGTCTTACCTTGATTCTTGATAGTACGAACTGGCCATGACTGATCCAGCAGACTTGGACAAGCTCCGCAATGCCATC
This sequence comes from Oncorhynchus tshawytscha, assembly GCF_018296145.1. NCBI lineage: Eukaryota > Metazoa > Chordata > Actinopteri > Salmoniformes > Salmonidae > Oncorhynchus > Oncorhynchus tshawytscha. Next base: position 35,201,428 of record NC_056435.1, on the reverse strand, counting down.
TCCTCCCAAGGAGCCCTCATTGGTAGACAGGAGGAGTTGCATCTTGGTCGGATGGAAGGGTTCCAGGACGTGGCCGACCGTCACGACCTAGCATTTAGCACTTTGCAGGAACAATTCTGTGGGTTACCTACTAGGCAGCCTACCATGACGGGAACCTCCCAGCCCCTCAGTAACCCTGTTGGTAACAACGTCGTCACCCCCGTTTCCCGGGAACCCTGCTTACCTCCCCTGGAGCGCTACGATGGAGATTCCAGAACCTTTCTCTCCCAGTGCTCCCTCGTCTTCGAGCTGCAGCCTTCTCTGTTCCCCTCGGACCGCTCGATAGAGTACATTATTACGCTGTCCGGGAGGGCACTCGCCTGGGCCACGGCGGTGTGGGAGCAACAATCCGCCGTCTGCTTCAGTCTGGAGGTATTCATGGCAGAGGTGAGAGGTTTTTGAGGCTGCGGTGTCTGGGAGAGAGGCTGCCCAGAAGTTATTCCAGCTTTGGCAGTGCTCCCTAATCAGAAACCGTGGATTGATGGCAGCATTCGCATGAAACTGAAAGCGCGAACCACTGCTTTTAATCAGGGCAAGGTGACTGGTAACATGACCGAATACAAACAGTGCAGCTATTCCCTCCGCAAGGCTATCAAACAAGCTAAGCGTCAGTATAGAGACAAAGTAGAATCTCAATTCAAAGGCTCAGACGCAAGAGGTATGTGGCAGGGTCTACAGTCAATCACGGACTACAAGAAGAAAACCAGCCCAGTCACGGACCAGGATGTCTTGCTCCCAGGCAGACTAAATAACTTTTTTGCCCGCTTTGAGGACAATACAGTGCCACTGACACGGCCTGCAACGAAAACATGCGGACTCTCCTTCACTGCAGCCGAGGTGAGTAAAACATTTAAATGTGTTAACCCTCGCAAGGCTGCAGGCCCAGACAGGCATCCCCAGCCGCGCCCTCAGAGCATGCGCAGACCAGCTGGCCGGTGTGTTCACGGACATATTCAATCAATCCCTATACCAGTCTGCTGTTCCCACATGCTTCAAGAGGGCCACCATTGTTCCTGTTCCCAAGAAAGCTAAGGTAACTGAGCTAAACGACTACCGCCCCGTAGCACTCACTTCCGTCATCATGAAGTGCTTTGAGAGACTAGTCAAGGACCATATCACCTCCACCCTACCTGACACCCTAGACCCACTCCAATTTGCTTACCGCCCAAATAGGTCCACAAACGATGCAATCTCAACCACACTGCACACTGCCCTAACCCATCTGGACAAGAGGAATACCTATGTGAGAATGCAGTTCATCGACTACAGCTCGGCATTCAACACCATAGTACCCTCCAAGCTCGTCATCAAGCTCGAGACCCTGGGTCTCGACCCCGCCCTGTGCAACTGGGTACTGGACTTCCTGACGGGCCGCCCCCAGGTGGTGAGGGTAGGCAACAACATCTCCACCCCGCTGATCCTCAACACTGGGGCCCCACAAGGGTGCGTTCTGAGCCCTCTCCTGTACTCCCTGTTCACCCACGACTGCGTGGCCACGCACACCTCCAACTCAATCATCAAGTTTGCGGACGACACAACAGTGGTAGGCTTGATTACCAACAACGACGAGACGGCCTACAGGGAGGAGGTGAGGGCCCTCGGAGTGTGGTGTCAGGAAAATAACCTCACAGTCAACGTCAACAAAACTAAGGAGATGATTGTGGACTTCAGGAAACAGCAGAGGGAACACCCCCCTATCCACATCGATGGAACAGTAGTGGAGAGGGTAGTAAGTTTTAAGTTCCTCGGCATACACATCACAGACAAACTGAATTGGTCCACTCACACAGACAGCATCGTGAAGAAGGCGCAGCAGCGCCTCTTCAACCTCAGGAGGCTGAAGAAATTCGGCTTGTCACCAAAAGCACTCACAAACTTCTACAGATGCACAATCGAGAGCATCCTGGCAGGCTGTAGCACCGCCTGGTACGGCAACTGCTCCGCCCACAACCGTAAGGCTCTCCAGAGGGTAGTGAGGTCTGCACAACGCATCACCGGGGGCAAACTACCTGCCCTCCAGGACACCTACACCACCCGATGTTACAGGAAGGCCAAAAAGATCATCAAGGACAACAACCACCCGAGCCACTGCCTGTTCACCCCGCTATCATCCAGAAGGCGAGGTCAGTACAGGTGCATCAAAGCTGGGACCGAGAGACTGAAAAACAGCTTCTATCTCAAGGCCATCAGACTGTTAAACAGCCACCACTAACATTGAGTGGCTGCTGCCAACACACTGACTCAACTCCAGCCACTTTAATAATGGGAATTGATGGGAAATATATCACTAGCCACTTTAAACAATGCTACCTCATATAATGTTTACATACCCTACATTATTCATCTCATATGTATACGTATATACTGTACTCTATATCATCTACTGCATCCTTATGTAATACATGTACCACTAGCCACTTTAACTATGCCACTTTGTTTACATACTCATCTCATATGTATATACTGTACTCGATACCATCTACTGTATCTTGCCTAAGCTGCTCTGTACCATCACTCATTCATATATCTTTATGTACATATTCTTTATCCCCTTACACTGTGTATAATACAGTATTTTTTTTTTGTTTTTTTTTTGGTATTGTTAGTTAGATTACTTGTTTATTACTGCATTGTCGGAACTAGAAGCACAAGCATTTCGCTACACTCGCATTAACATCTGCTAACCATGTGTATGTGACAAACAATTTGATTTGATTTGATCATTGTGGAAGACTATGCGGTGGAGTTCCGCACACTGGTAGCAGAGGGTACCTGGAACCCGGAAGCGCTGTTCGGCACGTTTCTGCACGGATTATCGGCAGGGGTAAAGGAAAAGCTTGCAGCCCTTGAAATACCGACTGATCTTGACTCACTCATTGCGGCAGCGTAGCCTAGTGGTTAGAGCGTTGGACTAGTAACCGGAAGGTTGCAAGTTCAAACCCCCGAGCTGACAAGGTGCAAATCTGTCGTTCTGCCCCTGAACAGGCAGTTAACCCACTGTTCCCAGGCCGTCATTGAAAATAAGAATGTGTTCTTAACTGACTTGCCTGGTTAAATAAAGGTCAAATTAAAACATCCGGATCGATGGACGGTTACGGGAACCTAAGAGGGAAAAGAGGTCTGATTGCGGTCCCAATCGCTCACTCAAGTATCCCACCTTGCATCTGATGAACTCCGGAAGTCCCAGAGAGGATCAGAGCTTACCCAAGTTCCTCCATGAGCCTCCGAATATAGTTGCCTCTTCCCAAGCCGATGCAGGGCTAGGCTGTCTCCAGCTGAACACGTACGCAGACTGAACACCCAGAGTTGTCTGTATTGCGGTCATTATGTGTCTACCTGTCCCTTCAAGAGACCCAGCTCAATTGTTGGAGTGAGTACTCTGGTGGGTCTTAAAGATAATTGTTATTCTCCCCTTACTCCCCCCCCGCCATGCCACCCTGCTGTGGGGCGACCAGTCCAAGTCTCTCCAGGTACTCATCGACTGGGCTACTGGTGCCATCGTGGTCTGTAGCCAATCCTGCCACACTCATTGCCTTATGTCAGCTCTGCCTGTCCCAGGTCGTCTTCCTGGGGCTTGGAAATTGCCCCGGACCTCTCCGCCTGCCCTGCATGCAAAGTACCAGGACCTCTGGGAGGAGTTCAGTAAGGCCTGGGCCACTTTGCTTCTGCAGCACCGACCAGTATCCAAGGAGGTCCAGCCTGAGGTGCTGACATGCCATGGCTACTACCCCCGAAGCCGAGACATTTCCCCCCCGCTCCATGATCATAAGCCCCTCTGCTGTTTGTCCTCTGTTGCCCCATACCCTCAGTATTTTTCCTACTTTTTCTGTGTCTAGAGTTAAAACCATGTCTGACTGCCCCTTGTCTCCTGTTTCCAGGCCCACCCCTCTCCCCTCTCCCGTCTCATCGACGGCCGACCGCCATACATGGTGAGACGCCTCATGAAGGTCCGACCTCGGGACAGGGGACTCCAGTACCTGGTTGACTGTGAGGGTTATGGCACGGAAGAGAAGTGCTGGGACTCTGCTAGGGACATCCTGGACCCAGGACTCATCTCTGAGTTACAGCACCGGCACCCCGCTCAACCAGGTATGTGCCCAGGTAAAACACCAGGTGGCATCCCTAGAGGGGGGTACTGTCATGATCTGTTCCACCTGTCTGTGCTGGTTTCCACCCCCTTCAGGTGTCACCCATCTTCCCCATTATCCCACGTGTATTTATTCCTGTGTTTTGTCTGTTCGTCAGGTTTATTCAAGCCTACCAGCATTTTGTCTCAGCTCCTGTTTTTCCCTAGTCTCACTTTTTTTCTCATCCTCTTTTCTTTTGACATTTGCCTGTCTTGACCATGTACCCACCCGCCTGTCCACTGCCTGTCTCTGACTCTGGGACTGCCTGCCATCTTGTACCTTTGCTCCACCTCTGGATTATCGACCTCTGTCTGCCTGGACCTGTCGTTTGCCTGCCCCTGTGGTTACAATAAACATTGTTACTTCACACAGTCTGCACTTGGGTCTTACCTTGATTCCTGATACTCCTGCGAGTTTTGAATTGTCAAGAGGAGTTAGATATAGTGACAGCAGACACCCTTGTTTATTTGTTATGGCCATCGACATGCTAGCTATTAAAATCAGATCCAATAACAACATTAGAGGATCAGAAATCCAAGGCTTAAAAACAAAGATACCCATGTATGCCGATGACTCAAGTTTTATATTAAGTCTGCAAGCTAGATCCCTGTAATGTCTCATTGAAGATCTAGATAACTTTTCTGGACTAAAACCTAATTTTGATAAGTGTATAATATCAGGTATTGGATCTTTAAAAAATACAACTTACATTACCCTGCAGTTTACCTATAAAATGAGCTGACGGTGAAATAGACATAATTGGTACTCATATCACAAAATACAGTTGAAGTTGGAAGTTTACGTACACTTAGGTTGAGTCATTAACAAATTTATCAACCACTCAACAAATGTCTTATATTTTTATGGCTGCAGGGGCAGTATTGAGTAGCTTGGATGAAAAGGTGCCCATTGTAAACGGCCAGCTCCTCAGTCTCAGTTGCTAATATATGCATATTATTATTATTAGTATTGGATAGGAAACACTCTGAAGTTTCTAAAACTGTTTGAATTATGTCTGTGAGTATAACAGAACTCATTACAGGGAAAAACCTGATAAATTCCACTTCCTGTTTGTATTTTTTCTGGGGGTAGCAGATTTTCAACCAAGCTCTCATTGAAATTACAGCCTTCCACTAGATGTCAACAGTCAAGAGAACTGTTGAACTTTGTCTGAACTTTGTCTGATGACTCTAATGTGAAGGGGGATCGAAGGAGACAGGATATAGTCACCACTACCACGAGTTGACCATGCTTTCACCATGCGCGTTCACAGGGGAAGGACCTGCGTTCCACCGGTCATCTGAAGTCATTCTAATTCTCCGGTTGGAACGTTATTCAAGATATATGCAAACAACATTCTAAAGATTGATTCAGTACATCGTTTGACATGTTTCTACTGACTGTTACGGAACTTTTGGACATTTTGTCACGTTATAGTGGATGCGCTTTGTGACTTTGGAATTGTTACCAAACGCGCTAACCAAAGTAGCTAATTGGACATTTTCGAACAAATCAAGCATTTATTGTGGACCTGGGATTCCTAGGACTGCATTCTGATGAAGTTCATCAAAGGTAAGGAAACATTTATCATGTATTTTCTGGTTTCTGTTGACTACAACATGGTGGCTAATTTGGTTCCTGTTCTGAGCTCCGTCTCAGATTATTGCATGGGTTGCTTTTTCCGTAAACTTTTTTTTATATCTGACACAGCGGTTGCATTAAGGAGAGGTATATCTATAATTCTATGTGTATAACTTGTATTATCATCTACATTTATGATGAGTATTTCTGTCGAAATGATGTGGCTATGCAAAATCACTTGATGTTTTTGGAACTAGTGAATCTAATACGCCAATGTAAACTCAGATTTTTAAAAATATAAATATGAACTTTATCAAACAAAACATGCATGTATTGTGTAACATGAAGTCCTATGAGTGTCATCTGTTGAAGATAATTCAAGGTTAGTGATTAATTTGATCTCTATTTCTGCTTTTTGTGAATGCTATATTTAGCTGGAAAATGGCTGTGCTTATTGTGGTTTGGTGGAGACCTAACATAATCGTTTGGAGTGTTTTCGCTGAAAAGCCTATTTGAAATTGGACACTTTGGTGGGATTAACAACAAGATTAACTTTAAAATGATATAAGACACGTGTAGGTTTTAGGAATTGTAATTATGAGATTTCTGTGGTTTGAATTTGGTGCCCTCTATTTTCACTTGTAGTTGTCATATCGATCCCGTTAGCGGGATTGCAGCCATAACAAGTTTTAAACTATATTTTTGGCAAGTTGGTTAGGACATCTACTTTGTGCATGACACAAGTCATTTTTCCAACAGTTTACAGACTATTTCATTTATAATCCACTATCACAATTCCAGGGGGTCAGAAGTGTACATACACTAAGTTGACTGTGCCTTTATACAGCTTGGAAAATTCCAGAAAATTATGTCTTGGCTTTAGAAGCTTCTGATAGGCAATTTGACATTTGAGTCAATTGGAGGTGTACCTGTGGATGTATTTCAAGGCCTACCTTCAAACTCAGTGCCTCTTTGCTTGACATGGGATAATCAAAAGAAATCAGCCAAGACCTCAGAATTTTTTTTGTAGACAACAAGTCTGGTCAATCCTTGGGAGCAATTTCCAAACGCCTGAAGGTACCACGTTCAACTGTATGAACAATAGTATGCAAGTATAAACACCATGGGACAACGCAGCCGTCATTACCGCTCAGTAAGGAGACGCATTCTGTCTCCTAGAGATGAACATACTTTGGTGCGAAAAGTGCAAAAAACGAGTCCTATATCAACATAACATGAAAGGCATCTCAGCAAGGAAGAAGCCACTGCTCCAAAACCACCATAACAAAGCCAGACTATGGTTTGCAACTGTACATGGGGACAAAGATTGTACTTTTTGGAGAAATGTCCTCTGGTCCGATGAAACAAAAATAGAACTATTTGGCCATAATGACCATCATTATGTTTGGAGGAAAAAGGGGGAGGCTTGCAAGCTGAAGAACACCATCCCAACTGTGAAGCACGGGGGTGGCAGCATCATGTTGTGGAGGTGTTTTGCTGCAGGAGGGACTGGTGCACTTCACAAAATAGATGGCATCATGAGGTGAAGAGGCCAACATCCCGGAGTCACCTCTTCACTGTTGACGTTGAGACTGATGTTTTGCGGGTACTATTTAATAAAAGTTGCCAATTGAGGACTTGTGAGGCATCTGTTTCTAAAACTAGAGACATTAATGTATTTGTCCTCTTGCTCAGTTGTGCACCGGGGCCTCCCACTCGTCTTTCTATTCTGGTTAGAGCTAGCTTGCGCTGTTCTGTGAAGGGAGTAGTACACAGTGTTGTACGAGATCTTCAGTTTCTTGGCAATTTCTCACATGTTCATTTCTCCAGAACAAGAATAGACTGACGAGTTTCAGAAGAAAGGTCTTTGTTTCTGGCCAGTTTGAACCTGTAATTGAACCCACAAATGCTGATGCTCCAGATACTCAACTTGTCTAAAGAAGGCCAGTTGTATTGCTTCTTTATTCAGGACAACAGTTTTCAGCAGTGCTAACATAATTGCAAAAGTGTTTTCTAATGATCAATTAGCCTTTTAAAATGATAAAATGATATTTCTGATCAATTTGATGTTACTTTAATGGACAAAAAAATAGCTTTTCTTTAAAAAACAAGGACATTTCTAAGTGACCCCAAACTTTTGAACGGTAGTGTATGTTGCGTAGGAATATGAAGAGGGTGGCCAGCAGAGATAGTTGGGATGGGCTGAGGGAAGCTGAGGGTTGGGATGAGGAATTGGAGACAAGTGGGAGTGGAGTTGCCGGGCGGGAAATAAAATGACGGTCAAATTATAAAAAATAAAGGCAAAATAAAACATAATACAAAGTATGTTCGAATGACACTGAGGGGCAATATTTTTTACAGCTAATGACAGTTTACCTGAGGCTGATGTCGTGCAGGTGTTTGTACACATGCATATACATACACTCTCATTCAAATACACACATACACATGGAAATAGTGCCAGAAATGCACTCAAACACATACAGTAGGCCTTGCTGTTATGATTTTAGTTGTCCTTGATATCTTTTGTTTTTTTGCATTGTTGTTTTTTTTCTTTTTTTTTTCTTTTCTTTTCTTCTTTTAGTTAATTGTCTTGGCTGTTGGTGCATTGGGGGGGGTCACGTCCTGGCCATAGAGAGGCTTTTATTCTCTATTTTGGGTAGGCCAGGGTGGGCATTCTAGTTTCTTTATTTCCATGTTTTCTGTTTCTATGTTTTGACCGAGTATGGTTCTCAATCAGGGACAGCTGTCTATCATTGTCTCTGATTGGGAATCATACTTAGGCATCCTTTTTTCCTTTGTATTTTGTGGGTACTTGACTTTGTTAGTGGCACTATAGCCCTAGTAAGCTTCACGGTCGGGGTCTTTGTTTCTTGTTTTGTTGGCGACATTTACATAAATAAAGAAAAATGTTCGCTCACCACGCTGCACCTTGGTCCGTTCATTTCCACGACGACATCTGTGGGGGAGGGGAATGGAAATAATTGTATTATTTTTTCTTGGGGGAAGACTGTGGGAGGTGTCTCGGATAGTTGAGGGGCAGCTATTGGGGAACTGTGGGGAGGATCTTGGAGAGTTCAGGTCCACGTTTTTGGCCTTGTAGGAGATCTGTCGACATGCCCTTGAGCAGGGCATTGACCCTGGATACTTATGTGTGTCACTCTGAATGTGAGTCTGTTGGATGACTGGTGTGATGTAGTTTTTGAGTGGCTTCACTGCAAGTATATTGTATGTTTTGGATTAAATAAAAAACATTTTAAGTGCACTATCCTTCTGACCATATGTAACCAGGACCCATCTCCATTTTCACTACAGTCGTCGCAAGTATGGTTGTTTGATCTCTGCTGTGAAGGAATACCACAAAAAGTCAACTACATGATTGATGAAGGCATGTCATTCAGCAAAGGCAGCTGTTCTGTCATCCACTACATACACCATTTCTTTACCATCTACGGAGTTGGGGAAACAACTGTGGACCTGAATTGTGACAACTGCAGTGGCCAAAACAAGAACAAGTTTGTCCTCTGGTATTGTGCCTGGAGGATCATGCACAGGCTTCACCACAGTCGGGACCTTCACTTCCTGATCACAGGCCACACCAAGTTTGCCCCTGACTGGTGCTTCGGGCTGATCAAGCAACTCTTCAGAAAGACCAGAGTGAACAGAGATTGCTGGTGTGGTGAAGGACAGCACTGTGACAGGGGTCAGAATTCCACGGCTGGTTGGACTGGAGGATGATACGGTGGTGATGGAAAGCTATGGCTGGCAATAACACCTGTACTTCAGGCCTCTGCCACAGATCAAGCAGTGCCAGCACTTCAGGTGAATATTGCATTGTATAGGTTTATTCTTATTATCTGAACTTGGAAGGTGAATTGATGTTATGCAAGGTTGTACTGTCTTTTAAATGTTTTGTCTATTTTCCTGTTTTACAGCTTTGATGCTCTGGAGCCTGGTGTTGTTGTCGCCACGGAGTGTTCGGACAAGTTTCAGCTGCTGCACGAAGCTGAAGTCCTTCGTCCCAGAGATGATCTGCCTGTACAAGTTTTGCAACAAAGAGGCCATGGACTTCACATGCTCTGCAAGGGCAGGACAGATACTGGCTCTCTGAATATAGATTCCCTATCTGCACTGCCTCTATGCACATTCACATGACTCTATCCTCACACACACACATACACCACACACGTTGCTGCTACTTCTGTAGAGACCCAGACACTTAGATAGGCATGGACGTGGGATGGTTATAACCTCTCTTTTACATGACCCATCAAGTTAGAAAGGTGTGTCTGGGGGTGATTACGGCCATCTGTTTATTTCATGAACATGTGTACATGTCTAGACAATAGTGATTATAAAATATTTTTAAGACTGTAAAAATCAGACCTGATGCATCTCTGCTTGGCATTCAGCATTAAGGAGATAGATTGGGGGTAATGTTCTGTGATAGACTAGTGTCCTGTCCACAGGGTGTATTTGTACATCAAGCTGCCTCGCCCTATAGAAACAGGAGATAGGATCCTGCCCTATGAGCCACTCTGGCTCGGACAAGCCAAGGCTCGTGCAAGGCTACTTACTTACTTATCTGCACATTTGCAAGTAATCATTTCACTGTACCATTTACACCTTCGGATGGGACCCCTGCGACTCATTATGAGTCTCTGGCACCACTAAGACACCACAGACATAGGCTACCTGTTGACAAACCATAATAGCCTACCCAGCATGGAGAGCATCTGATGGGCAAGTTTATTAATGTTTGAAGTGTAATTTGTTCAAATAACTGCTACAATAAATTTAAAAAAATTAAAAAACATTTAATTGTCAGCCCTTTCCCTGTACGAATAGCCTGTTTGCCCATACTGTTGATTGATTCAATAATTTGAATAATACAATGAAAGCAAGTAACAAACATATGAATTAGATGCAGAAATCCTGTGCATGTAACAAATAAACTTTGATTTGATATATATAATGTGTGTTTACCAGAGACAGTAATGTGAAAACAACATGACCTGCACCAACGTCAGATTAGGAGATTAGACCATCATAAAGTGTATTTTACCTGGAGTTTTTCATAAATGTGGCTACTACTTTCACCACTTTTAGATGCTCTGATAAAGGTCAATGGACCGAAAGCTCAGCTACAATCACTATGTTTAGAACATGGCACATTGCCTCACATGTAAATCCTTAAAGAGATGGGTGGGGCTAAGGCTTAAGAGAGTGTGAATGATGCCGAATAGTTCTTTAGTACAGTAGGTGTACCAAAACATTCAAGGGGCATTTTCTCAAAAGTGAGGTTACAAGTTTATCAAATTTCAAAGCAGCATTAGTTTCTCATTTTTACTCAACTGCACTGCATTGTATATATTATTGAAGCTCTGAGTCAGTACTTTTATCCAATGTAGAAAACACAATTTCAAATTTTGTAACAAGACCGAAAAGAAGTGGTCTGTCACATGTTGCTTATTATTTTTAATCTCTTTTTGGAACTGAATTGATGTATTGTGTATTGGCTTTGGGACATTTAAAGGGCTTTTATGTTTTGGACCACACACACACACACACACACACACACACACACACACACACACACACACACACACACACACACACACTAATGTACCCAACTCACTCTTCACTCTCTGAAGAAACACAGACATTTGCAAATCATCTAATGATAACTGGGTTCTTTGTCTGTTCCCTCTATGAAGTTGCCACTGAGTTGCTCTAATCATTTGTATTGTATGAGAAATATTGGTTGGTTACCCCTGTGCTGTGACTTGTGTTTACATGGTGTGTCATATCCATTCTCTCCACTGGTTATCTGGCAAACAGGCTACACTTGAGGGAGTCTCTTCTGCTGATGTGTGTCTGGAAGCACTCTCCTACTCTCCTACTCTGTTCACTGCCACCCACCTGGCGCACCAAACAAAAATCTTCATCTTTACCCCTCTCTAAAAACACCACTACAGAATTGGCACCCGAACAGGGACCTATGGAGAAAAGCACCCATGAATACACCACACACGCAAAGTTGTTGAGTCATGTATTTAATTGGAACCCCATAATGTGTCAATGTGGACACGCCCAATGGAATTTGTGACCGGAATTCTTTCATTGTGGACGGACTCGATTGTGTAATGGAGTTGGAGAGCACTGTGCCTCATCCCCAGGCTTCTGGCCCACCTATAACCTCTCCACCATTACCCTCCCCTCAACCTCTTCCTTTTACCCTGCCCAGACAGACTGGGACAGTTGTCTCTGAGCTCACTGGACAAATGGAACAACAATCGAGACACACCATTAACAGTTTGAAAATGCAGGAGAATGCCGTTCGCAAACGAAGTGAAAGTGTGGAGGCCCATCAGAAAGATGTGCAACTGAGGTTGGCTCACCTACCCCTTCAAATGGAGGAAAACCAACACCAAACTGTATTTGCAACATTCTCTGAAACAGGATGTTCAATGGAAAATGCAAAGTTTCAAAACACTCAGAAACTAACCATCATCTAGGCATGACCTGTCTTGAGTCTTGAGTTTAGCAGATTAGCTTTTGTCTCTGTGTGTCATCTCTCTCTGCTAGGTGTGGGTCTATGCAGTGCTTTTGAATTACCTGATGATTGTGTGTCTCTCCCTACATGCTAGGTGGGAGCTGTGCTGGGATGTGTGGACCTCACCTTCTTCCCCCTGGACACCATTAAGACCAGAATGCAGAGCCAGCAGGGCTTCGCAAAGGTTGGGAGTTTCCTGGGCATCTATGCAGGGGTCTCATCAGCTGCCATCGGCTCTTTCCCCAATGATGAGTCACTCATTATGAGTCTCTGGCACCAATAAGACACCACAGACATAGGCTACCTGTTGACAAACTATAATAGCCTACCCAGCATGGAGAGCATCTGATGGGAAAGTTTATTAATGTTTCAAGTGTAATTTTTTCAAATTCTGTCAAATTCTCTGACATGCACAGTCAACTGTGGGACCGTATATAACAAGTGTGTTCCTTTCCAAATCATGTCCAATCAATTGAATTTACCACAGGTGGACTCCAATCAATTGAATTTCCCACAGGTGGACTCCAATCAATTGAATTTCCCACAGGTGGACTCCAATCAATTGAATTTCCCACAGGTGGATTCCAATCAAGTTGTAAAAACATCTCAAGGATCATAAATGGAAACTGGATAAACCTGAGCTCAATTTCGAGTCTCATATGAAAGGGTCTGAATACTTGTGTAAATAAATTATTTTAAAAAATCTTTAATACATTTGCAAACATTTTTAAAAACCTGTTTACACTTTGCCATTATGGGGTATTGTGTGTATTTTTATAAGGCTGTAACATAACAAAATGTGGAAAAAGGGAAGGGGTCTGTCATGGATTCCCCTGTACTGCTGCTCATTCCGTGCATTTACAGTGTAACGAGGATCAGAGATATATTCAATTAAATTCACGAGTAGATGTCAAACCTATGTTTAACCCTTTATCATAGTTGGTATCTCTTGATGGATTTGTCCAAAATTGTGTGACATAAAACATTACTTTTCTGTCCTTGCATTTATGGCAGTGTAAGTTTTCGTTATATCACACATTAAGCATTATTCATTTCAATTAGACATTGAACTTGAACCCTGTAAGAATCCTGGATCTAGCCATTTTGGGGTTCTTACTACTACACAAACAGTAATAATGATACTTGGAACAGAGAAGTTTTACATGACTCGTTCAAACTAAAGTTAAAACATAGAACATTCATGTGCAGGCACAGTACTCAATTAGTATCAATGCTCTAGGTTCCACAGTAACAACATGAAGTAATGCCTTGGATAAATGTTATATAATGGTATCACATTATATCATGCATAATAGTTGTTGGACAGTCCTTATGCTATGGGGTAAACAGTTAATGGGCACACAAATCCCAAATGATGTGAATGCAAAATCGAATGCTTCTAACCGAAAGAGTCACCTTACTTTGATACTTAAAACCTAAATCGATACTGTCATTAACGTGGTTCTTCAATAATTATGCATAATACTTGTTGGATGAGCATTTGATTTGGTGTCCAGCTGATAAATTATGCCATGATATTGTCACACATCATCATCGGATCCAGGAAGGAATTTACCGAATGACAGTCAAGTGACGAACAGCTGTTGTGATAGCGCATGCCATGCAACAACAGCCCACATTCTGGGAAAAAGGTATTAGAGAGGAATGTCAAGAATATTTTACGCTCCTGAAGAGAGTTGTGCCTGGATCCACTTTGGATTTAATATCCCTGGTGAATTGATGTTGATCATCTGTTGTTGTCTGCTTGATTTACAGCAGGGTCTCGTTAGATTTAACAGAGAAATCATTGAGGTAATGAGTTCATGTTTCCATATGTTTTTGTGCCTCGGATTGGACACAGAGTCGACTGTGCACCGTTGTGTTGGATGAACCATTGTGCAACACCCAATGCTATTCCTATTAATTATTCTGGATATAATGACAAATGACATAGCCTAGTGGGCTTATTCACAACATGATCTGGTAATGAAATAACATGACAAATCCATGTCACGTATACTCCCTCTCCGGCACTCGAGGTCAACAGGCTGCTCATTATTACGCACACCTGTCACTATCGTTACGTGCACCAGCGCCTCACCAGACTCCATCACCTGCTTGATTACCTTATATATATATATATATATATATATATAAAACTCCCTTTGGTTCTTTCTCTAGGTGTTATTGTTTCTGTTCCAGTGTTCATGTCTGTAAGCTACCCGTGTTTCTTGTTTTGTTCTATGTTAATTTATTTATTAACTACGCTCCCTGAACTTGCTTCCCGACTCCCAGCGTACACGTTACAGAATAACTCCTGACCAAAGGGAAGCATCGGGGAGTGTTTTTTTTTTGTTTTGTTAGTGTAGGTGATGTCGGGTCCGGGTGTCGCAGCTGGTGTTCCTGCGCCTCAGCAGAAGCGACCGGCCTGGACCCCAGGACCGTCCCTCTGGTCAGAGTCCTGCGCCTGGAGCCCCATGTCAGGCAGAGGTTACTGTCAGGTATACTCCCTCTCCGGCGCTCGAGGTCACCATGCTGCTCATTATTACGCACACCTGTCACCATCCTTACTCACACCATCGCCTCATCAGACTCACCTGGAAGGGGAGTGGGAGTAGACTTGACAGTCCTAAAAGTGCATGGAAATTACTTAGGAACTGTGCACACTTTGAAGACAACAGTTAGACCGTCAAGAATTTGTGAAATAATAGAAAAGTAATACCATGAGTAATAAATGCACAATGAGTAACAATAACTCGGCGAAATACACTGGCTACTAGTATTGCGTCGATGTGCAGGGGTATGAGTTAATTAAGGTAGATACAGTATGTGCATACTAACTAGGGATAAAGTGACTAGGCAACAGGATAGCTAAAACAGTAGCAGGCACATATGAGATGAGTCAAAAAGTTAGTTAAATAAAGGTCTATCTGGTTAACTATTTAAATAACTATTCATCCGCAGTCTCATTGCTTGGGGGTAGAAGGTCTTTTTGGGAGCAGCCCGACAGGAAGTCCAAGATCCAGTTGCAGTGGAAGGTGTTCAGTCCCAGGGTCCTGAACTTAGTAATGATGTTGGAGGGCACTATGGTATTGAATACTGAGCTGTAGTAATTGAAAAGCATTCTCACATAGATGTTCCTGTTGTCCAGAAGGGAAAGGGCGGTGTGGAGTGCAATAGAGATCGCGTCATCTGTGGATTTGTTGTGGCGGTATGTGAATGGGTGAGTCCAGTGTGTCTAGGCTGATGTGAGCCATGACCAGCCTATCAAAGCATTTCATGGCTACAAATGTGAGTGCTATGGGCGATAGTCATTTAGATGGGTTACCTTCATGTTCTTGGGCACAGGGACTATGGTAGTCTGCTTGAAACATGTAGGTATTACAGACTGGGCCAGGGAGTGGTTTTCAAGATGCATTCATTTTAGTCATTTAACAGATGCACTTATCCAGCTTGACCAAGCAGGCTCCCGAGTGGTGCAGCAGTCTAAGGAACTCTATTTCAGTGCTAGAGGTGTCACTACAGACCCTGGTTCAATTCCAGGCTTTAATTGGGAGTCCAATAGGGCGGTGCACAATTGTCCCTGCGTTGTCTGGGGTAGGCCGTCATTGGAAAATACTAATTTGTTCGTAACTGGCTTGCCTAGTTAAATAAAGTACAATTGACTTACAATAGTGAGTAAAACATTTTCATATTTGTTCGTACTGGTCCCCCATGAGAATCAAACCCACAACCCTGGAGTTGTAAGTGCCATGCTCTACTAACGGAGTCACATAGGACTTGCCAGCTGCTCAGCGCATTGTAACAGTTTTGACTTGAGGTTATTGTTTGTAGGGGTGCCAGGTAGGTTGTGCCTACCAGAGAAAATATTGATTTCTCCTTTTTGTTTGAGGGAATGAGTCCTGTCTGGTCCATCAAGTCTACACCAATACAAAGGACTAATTTAAAAGTCAGTATGGAAATACACTTTTCATAAACCTTTAAAACATTGGCAATAACTTCAAAACAACTGTTATTTTGTGTGGGTTGTATTACCAACATAAATAAACATAAGCTTTGGTTCCTCAAGAAAACTTCTGTACCTCGGGCCTAAATGAGTCCAGCCCGGTAAAGGAGTGTAGCTTAAACCCTACCACACAACCATAAAGAGTATCAAATCTCAGTAGTCTTTAACTACAACTGACCACAAATCAGCACGGTATAAATCACATTCAAACAAATGAAATACCGTATGCAAAAAAGTTGTGGTCTGTCAGGCAATCCAATCCGCCAACAGATCTCCTGCTGAGGAAGACCACAACGAAACAGCTGAGACCAACTGAGATGTGTTAGTCCAAAGGAAGAAATGAGTGGATCCGATCCTGTTTAAACTTGAGACAAGGCTATAAAGCTGACTTTTAAATACAACAAAAGAGTTGAACACTCCTCATTCGCACCACCATCACAACCCTCTTTTGCGCAGCTGATGCTGGCTATTTAATTGGGAATTAAAGGGGAAGCGCACTATTGGAAGGAGAAGCACAGACGGTTCAGACAAATCCAGGGCCGTCACAGGATGTCACAGTATGCTCTGAGTACATGTCCTGGTAATCTGTCAGGCCCAGCGGCCTCCTAAATGTCTGACCCAGCTGCAGTCTTACTCACAGCCACGGAGAGCGAGATAACACAGTCGTCCATAACGCAACATTTGTTGTGACAAAACAATCAGTAGAGTTTAAAATGCAATGGAAATCCATTCAATTTTTTATATGGTACATGGGGAATTTATCCACAAAAGTTATTTTTACTTTGCACAATCATCATGCACAGTCTTTTATCCACAACAAGTCACTATGATGGAAATACATCTCTGGTGGGAAAATGCGCATATTGTCTTGATACAGATTTTAGAACTTTCACATGAAAATCTGTCGCCAATTGGATATCAAGGCAATCAAACAAGCTAAGCGTCAGTACAGAGATAAAGTGGAGTCGCAATTCAACGGCTCAGACATGAGATGTATGTGGCAGGGTCTACAGTTAATCACGGACTACAAAAGAAAAACCAGCCCCGTCACGGATCACGACGCCTTGCTCCCAGACAGACTAAACAACTTTTTTGCTCGCTTTGAGGACAATACAGTGCCACTGACACGACCCGCTACCAAAACCTGCGGGCTCTCCTTCACTGTAGCCAACGTGAGTAAAACATTTAAACGTGTTATCCCTCGCAGGACTGCAGGCCCAGACGGCATCCCCAGACGCGTCCTCAGGGCATGCGCAGACCAGCTGGCTGGTGTGTTTACAGACATATTCAATCAATCCTTATCCCAGTCTGCTGTTCCCACATGCTTCAAGAGGGCCAACATTGTCCCTGTTCCCAAGAAAGCTAAGGTAACTGAGCTAAATGACTACCGCCCTGTAGCACTCACTTCCGTCATCATGAAGTGCTTTCACTCCAATTTGCTTACCGCCCCAATAGGTCCACAGACGAAACGCAGTCGCCATCACACTGCACACTGCCCTAACCCATCTGGACAAGAGGAATACCTATGTAAGAATGCTGTTCATCGATTACAGCTCAGCATCTAACACCATAGTACCCTCCAAACTCATCATTAAGCTTGAGACCCTGGGTCTCAACCCCGCCCTGTGCAACTGGGTCCTGGACTTCCTGACGGGCAGCCCCCAGGTGGTGAGGGTAGGTAACAACATCTCCACCCCGCTGATCCTCAACACTGGGTCCCCACAACGGTGCCTTCTCAGCCCTCTCCTGTACTCCCTGTTCACCCACGACTGCGTGGCCATGCACGCCTCCAACTCAATCATCAAGTTTGCAGACGACACAACAGTGGTAGGCTTGATTATCAACAACGACAAGACGGCCTACAGGGAGGAGGTGAGGGCCCTCAGAGTGTGGTGTCAGGAAAATAACCTCACACTCAATGTCAACAAACCAAAGGAAATGATCGTGGACTTCAGGAAACAGCAAAGGGAGCAGCCCCCTATCTACATTGACGGGACAGTAGTGGAGAGAGTGGAGAGTTTTAAGTTCCCCTGCGTACACATCACGGACAAACTGAAATGTTCCACCCATTTAGACAGCGTGGTGAAGAAGGCGCAGCAGTGCCTCTTCAAACTCAGGAGGCTGAAGAAATTTGGCTTGTCACCAAAAACACTCAAACTTTTACAGATGCACAATCGAGAGCATCCTGTCGGGCTGTAGCACCGCCTGGTACGGCAGCTGCTCTGCCTATAACCGGAAGGCTTTCCAGAGGAAAGTGAGGTCTGCACAACGCATCACCGGGTGCAAACTACCTGCCCTCCAGGACACCTACACCACCCGATGTCACAGGAAGGCCAAAAAGATCATCAAGGACAACAACCACCTGAGCCACTGCCTGTTCACCCCGCTATCATCCAGAAGGCGAGGTCAGTACAGGTGCTTCAAAGCTGGGACCGAGAGACTGAAAAACAGCTTCTATCTCAAGGCCATCAGACTGTTAAACAGCCATCGCTAACATTGAGTGGCTGCTGCCAACATACTGACTCAACTTCAGCGACTTTAATAATGGAAAGATTGATGTAATCAATTTATCACTAGCCACTTTATATTATGTTTACATACCCTACATTACTCATCTCATATGTATATACTGTATTCTATACCATCTACTGCATCTTGCCATCTTGAAGTAAATAAATGTATCACTAGCCACTTTAAACAATGCCACTTTATACAATGTTCTGATACCCTACATTACTCATCTCATATGTATATACTATACCTTCTACTGCATCTTGCCATCTTGATGTAATGTAACACTAGCCACTTTAAACAATGCCGCTTCATATAATGTTTTCATACCCTACATTACTCATCTCATATGTATATACTGTACCTTCTACTGCATCTTGCCTATGCCGTTCTGTACCATCACTCATTTATATATTTGTATGTACATATTTGTATTAATTCCTTTACACTTTGTGTATAACGTAGTTGTTGTGAAATTGTTAGGTTATATTACTTGCTAGATATTACTGCATTGTCGGAACTAGAAGCACAAGCATTTCACTACACTCGCATTAACACCTGCTAACCATGTGTATGTGACAAATACATTTGATTTGATTTGAGAAACCTAGCTACTAAGGGGCTTTTTTGAGCTCTCCTAGTTGTGCCATTGAGGAGCTAGAACAAGCACACAAAGTTTGTTGTTATTTTGTTTGGAACACAGCCCTGAATCCCCGCCATCACACAATTACTGTTGTGGTTTACGGAATCCAAGAACAGTCCATTATAAATCGCAATCTGGGTCAGGTGGGCATCATTTGAAAAGGCTACAGTGAGACCTGCATTCTCCATTCTTAATGGGTTGTGATTTTTACACTGCTGCCTTAATGAAGTAAGCACTTTTCTCTCATTCTACTCACTCTACCTACTCATTCACTATTGTTTTGACAATATCACAATATTATTTTTGCACTAGTTTGATATGCCTGCACCGAAATTCCAGTATTTTTCCTTCATAGTTTGTACTCCATCTCCTCCTTAAATGGGGAGGCAATTTTTTTTGTTGCACTTTTATTTCCATGACCAAAACACATTTTCTTAGGGCTCTCTCTTGTCCCTCTGCAGCAGTAATATATATCGATTTGCAATAAAATCACAGTATGGAATCCCAATACATATAGAATCATGAGAATCCCAATACATATACATATCGAATTGGCACATTAGTATTGTGATAATATCGTTTCATGAGGCCCTCGGCAATTGCCAGCCCTACCCTACTAGTAGGGCTGGCAATAGCATGTCTCCCAGCTTATTTTTTCTTGATTTCTTTCTCTCCAACATCTCTCTCGCTCTCCCTCTCTCTATCTCCCCCCTCTCCCCTCTCTCGCTCTCTCTCTCTTTGCGTCACAGTCCAAAAGAACAATACAGCATGCTTGTTTACATAATTGTGTGATTTTCACAGACAAATATGCACAGGGTTAGAATGTGGTTTTAGCTGTGGGCCTCGAGCCCAGTTGGATGACTTTAGGTCCCTGGGCGTCTTAACATTTCACCACCAGCTGGGTAAATAAGATCTCATTACTGGTTATTGACTTAGCTGTTTTCCCAGCAAGGCAACAGACTCCCTCCATTTTTGGGCTTTAAAGCCATGAGGAGAGAGACACAATGTCTTCTATTGGTCTAGTACTAATCGCTCTCAGCTAAAGAATCCATCTCTCTGGGGCTGGCTCTTCACTTTAGCAGGTTCTCCTGCCTTCTCCTGCCTCCTGCCACAACCTCCGTCATCCTGCTAATACTGGTCCTAAGTGTTCCTGGCTTTTGGATAGATGTCATGCCAAGTTTGACATGTTTATAAAATGGCTGTTCTCACTGTCTTTGTGAAACACTAAGTATTTTCTGTTGCCTTTTTGTTCAGTCAGAAGAGAATAAGAAATGTAAGGCATATCAAACATCATATGCACAGAAGATGAATAGCTTTAAAATAAAGCCATAGAAGACACTTTTATCAATCGCAACTTTCAGTCATGCACGCATGCAATTTTCATATTGGTGGTCCCAGGAATCCAACCCAGTACCCTGGCGTTGCATGTGCCATGCTCTACCAACTGAGCTACAAACTATCTTGCAGTTAGTGTGTATTTATCTCCCCATATTTTTTCTTGGTTCATAGTCAACTCTGTTGTATCAGCTTCACAGTATTTTTCCAGCGGGCCATACTTAGCTTTTCTGGGCCTGATGTTGTGGATGAGAGTCTCTGACGTCTCTCTGACAATAGTTTGGAGAGTTGAGAGTGAGGTCAGCGCCGCCTTTAACCCTTTACCCGCTGCCAGGGATTAGAGCACTTCAAAAGGGGGATCCGTGGAGCAGAGCAAGGGCAGTGCCCTTCTGCATTCTGGGTAAGCGTTATGTGATTCAAAGGGTGTAATCTCCCAGGTTAGTCATAAAAGACCTACCCCAGGGCAGCTTAGAGATACACAGAGAAGACAAAAACATCTTCCAGATTACGCAACCGTTTCCACATAGGCCATTTCATTCTGTCTTCTTCCCACGATACATATTAGGAGTTGATTACAGATAGAAATGATATGTTTTCTATAAATTATCTTAGGAATTAGATAATGGTAAACTCAAAACTTAAAGTTGACTTTGACTTTAAGTCACATTTTCAGTGCCCTTTCAGTGGCTGTTTGTCTGCCCTAAATAAATAGAGGTGTTGGAAGGTTCAGTTATACCTGAGGTTCTTTGTGACTTGTGCAGTCATCATTAAAGAGCGACTGAACATACCAATCCTGCGTGTTTTTCTGTTGCTCATTAAGATTTTTTATTTATTTCAATCTTGGGGGTGTGGTTTAATGTGACAGTTACTGACGTTTGTCCCCCAGGAGACACCATTAACCCCATTCCAGTACATGAAACACTGACGTCATGCACAGATGCGAGCGACTCCGGACTGCAGTAAGAAAGCCATCGCCATCTGCACCCTTCAACATAACCTAGATTGACGTTTTGGGGGTTTTCATATGCTTACAAGGATGTTATGATTCTTGCTTGAACGGTTGCTAAGATTATGTTTGATTGTGATCGTTGCAAAATAATTCTTTTGGATGCAGCTGTTAGCTAGAATGCTAACGCTCATATAGGCTGTAGCAAAAGCTAGCCAAAGAGACATTTTACTGGTTGAAATGTAGGCTTTTTTTTAAGTATAATGCAGTTGATTTGCAATGACGATACAAACATTATATTAAGCATGAAATTCATGCGAGCGTTTACAATCCAATTATAATCCAAAAGTAGCGTGCAATGCACTCCTATGCAACATGTAAATAGAGGCTTTTTCTCTATAAGAACTCCCCCGTGTTCTGGCACCAACTTGCGGTCTTTGCCCTCGTGCAGCAATGTTTGCAAACAGAGAAAGAGGTTTATAGGAACGAAGCCAGTATCACTTCCTCAAAATAGTCTGAATTAATCTAAGATAATTTAAGAAGGTTTTAGTCACAGAATCTTACATCTAACAAAGGTGTTTGGTGCAGTATTTCTCAAGTAATAAAATGTGCGATGTGTTGTCTTAAGTAAACAAAGTCCGATCTGCTGTGCTGCTGGGCAGATCTGTCTCACTGTCTGTGTGTTCTGCAGTATGATTGGATAGAGTGCAGCTGTTTATCCCGTATTAGTAGGCAAGTGAGTATTGTCAAAATCAAAGCCCAAACCTCAAGTAGGCCTTGTACTCAAATCTCACAGAATTCTGACTTTATAACCGAAATTAACCTACTTGCTAATATCGGTCACATATGCCGTTTTCAATGAGAAGAGTTGGTTTTCGACTTCAGTTCTGCTTTAAGGAGATAATTTTAAATGCACTGCTTCATCCTGTCTTTGAGTCCTGTCTCCACCTCTCATCCCACCTGACAGGTAACCCTGTGCCCTTCGACAGAGGATATATCTGAATTTAAAAAAAGATGTGGCTGCCTTAAAAAGCAAAGCACAACTTTAGAAACTGTTCATATTATTATTATTATTATTATTATTATTATTATTATTATTATTATTATTATTATGGAACCTCTACTGCCAAAACTGTAAAAGCTACCAACACCAAAACATCTTTCTAACCTTCAGACTACCACTGATCAGTTTGCCTGGCTACCTGAACTCCTTGCTCCGGTCAAACGTCACACCCACAGGCGTTAGTTTCTTCGTTAGTTTCTTCAATGAGTCTGGACATGAGTACCTCCACAACAATCTCTAGAATGGAAAAACATTCTAAATGTTCTGATTGGTCCCAAAAACCAATGCGTTGGGCCAGAGCCAGTCTAATAAAAAGCATGAGCTGACGCACACCCCAAAAAGTTGGTAGAGGTAATGACTAATGGTGTGTAAACTGTAGGCTATAAAATAAATAAAGAGAATCACACACTCTAGATACAAGCTCCCAGTAATTTATTGGGTAAACCACCAATGTTTCGACATCACTGCATTCTTCAGGGTCAGAGCCTGAATACACGTGGGTAAAGCGGAGGTTTGAAAATGCATCATTGGCTTTGCTACTCTGATTGGTTAGAGATGATCCAATCGCTGATTACTTTGCTTTGTACAACACCCCTCATTTTGATGTTATCACAATCAATAGCAATGACGGCAGTCTTCGACTGAAGTACCGTGCATTCGGAAAGTATTCAGACCATTTGACTTTTTCCACATTTTATGACATTACAGCCTTTTTCTGAAATGTATTTTTTTTAAATGATCCTCATCAACCTACACACAATACTCCAACATGACATGTGAAAACAGGGTTTTGAAATTGATTACAAATAAAAATGAAATACCTTGATTACATAAGTAGTTCAGACCCTTTGCTATGAGACTCGAAATTGAGCTCAGGTACATCCTGTTTCCATTAATCATCCTTGATGTTTCTACAACTTGATTGGAGTCCACTAGTGGTAAATTCAATTGATTGGAAATTATTTGGAAAGGCACACACCTGTCTACATAAGGTCCCACAGTTGACAGTGGATGTCAGAGCAAAAACTAAGCCATGGTGGAGGTGGAAGGAATTGTCCGTAGAGCTCAGAGACAGGATTGTGTCGAGGCACAGATCTGGGGAAGGGTAGAAAAAAATGTCTGCAGCATTGAAGGTCCCCAAGAACACAATGGCCTCCATCATTCTCAAATGGAAGAAGTTTGGAAAGAATTAGGAAGCTGAGGGTTGGTATGTGGAATTGGAGACAAGTGGGAGTGGAGTAGCTGTGGAGAGAGAGAATGATGGTTGAGGGACAGCTATTGGGGAACAGTGGGGGGGGATCTTGGAGGGTTCGGGTTTCACAACATTCTGATCATGAAAAAGGAAAAAAAAGGAAAAAAGGGGAAAAAAAAGGAAACTATGACATACATTTTATATCACTATCATGCACATGCACCCTCACACATAAGGATGGCTCTGTTGCAGAAAGACTGATACATGTTTGATAGTGGTAGTAGACACCCTCACACATAAGGATGGCTCTGTTGCAGAAAGACTGATACATGTTTGATAGTAGTAGTAGACACCCTCACACATAAGGATGGCTCTGTTGCAGAAAGACTGATACATGTTTGATAGTGGTAGTAGACACCCTCACACATAAGGATGGCTCTGTTGCAGAAAGACTGATACATGTCTGATAGTAGTAGTAGACACCCTCACACATAAGGATGGCTCTGTTGCAGAAAGACTGATACATGTTTGATAGTAGTAGTAGACACCCTCACACATAAGGATGGCTCTGTTGCAGAAAGACTGATACATGTTTGATAGTAGTAGTAGACACCCTCACACATAAGGATGGCTCTGTTGCAGAAAGACTGATACATGTCTGATAGTAGTAGTAGACACCCTCACACATAAGGATGGCTCTGTTGCAGAAAGACTGATACATGTCTGATAGTAGTAGTAGACACCCTCACACATAAGGATGGCTCTGTTGCAGAAAGACTGATACATGTTTGATAGTGGTAGTAGACACCCTCACACATAAGGATGGCTCTGTTGCAGAAAGACTGATACATGTCTGATAGTGGTAGTAGACACCCTCACACAATAAGGATGGCTCTGTTGCAGAAAGACTGATACATGTTTGATAGTGGTAGTAGACACCCTCACACAATAAGGATGGCTCTGTTGCAGAAAGACTGATACATGTTTGATAGTAGTAGTAGACACCCTCACACAATAAGGATGGCTCTGTTGCAGAAAGACTGATACATGTTTGATAGTGGTAGTAGACACCCTCACACAATAAGGATGGCTCTGTTGCAGAAAGACTGATACATGTTTGATAGTGGTAGTAGACACCCTCACACAATAAGGATGGCTCTGTTGCAGAAAGACTGATACATGTTTGATAGTGGTAGTAGACACCCTCACACATAAGGATGGCTCTGTTGCAGAAAGACTGATACATGTTTGATAGTGGTAGTAGACACCCTCACACAATAAGGATGGCTCTGTTGCAGAAAGACTGATACATGTTTGATAGTGGTAGTAGACACCCTCACACAATAAGGATGGCTCTGTTGCAGAAAGACTGATACATGTTTGATAGTGGTAGTAGACACCCTCACACATAAGGATGGCTCTGTTGCAGAAAGACTGATACATGTTTGATAGTGGTAGTAGACACCCTCACACATAAGGATGGCTCTGTTGCAGAAAGACTGATACATGTTTGATAGTGGTAGTAGACACCCTCACACATAAGGATGGCTCTGTTGCAGAAAGACTGATACATGTTTGATAGTGGTAGTAGACACCCTCACACATAAGTATGGCTCTGTTGCAGAAAGACTGATACATGTTTGATAGTGGTAGTAGACACCCTCACACATAAGGATGGCTCTGTTGCAGAAAGACTGATACATGTTTGATAGTGGTAGTAGACACCCTCACACATAAGGATGGCTCTGTTGCAGAAAGACTGATACATGTTTGATAGTAGTAGTAGACACCCTCACACATAAGGATGGCTCTGTTGCAGAAAGACTGATACATGTTTGATAGTGGTAGTAGACACCCTCACACATAAGGATGGCTCTGTTGCAGAAAGACTGATACATGTCTGATAGTAGTAGTAGACACCCTCACACATAAGGATGGCTCTGTTGCAGAAAGACTGATACATGTTTGATAGTGTCTTGATGCTGTATTGTTTGTCCTTCATGTTCCAATACTTTAATAAATAATACAAAGTAATAATAATAATAAAAGACTTCCTAGAGCTGCCCGGCCAAACTGAGCAATAGGGGGAGGAGGGCCTTGGGCAGGGAGGTGACCAAGATCTCGATGGTCACTCTGACAGAGCTCTAGAGTTCCTCTGTGGAGATGGGAGAACCTTCCAGAACGACAACCATCTCTGCAGCAATCCACCAATCAGGCCTTTATGGTAGAGTGGCCAGACGGAAGCCACTCTTCAGTAAAAGGTCAATGACAGCCCGCTTGGAGATTGCCAAAATGCACCTAAAAAACCCCAGACCATGAGAAACAAGTTCTTTGATCTGATGAAACCAAGATGGAACTCTTTGGCCTGAATGCCAAGCATCACGTCTGGAGGAAACTTGGCACCATCCCTACGGTGAAGCATGGTGGTGGCATGTTTACAGCGGTAGGGACTGGGAAACTTGTCAGAATTGATGCAAAGATAAGCAAAGCAAAGTACAGAGAGATACTTGATGAAAACCTTCCAGAGCGCTCAGGGCCTCAGACTGGGGCGAAGGTTTACCTTTCAACAGGACAACGAGCCTAACCACACAGCCAAGACAACGCAGGAGTGGCTTCGGGACAAATCTCTGAATATCCTTGAGTGGCCCAGCCAGAGCCCGGACTTGAACCTGATCGAACATCTGTGGAGAGACCTGAAAATAGCTGTGCAGCATTGCTCCCTATCCAATCTGACAGACCTTGAGAGGATCTGCATAGAAGAATGGAAGAATCTCCCCATCTCCCTTTGTAGAGTTATACCCAAGAAGACTTGATGCTGTATTTGCTGCTAAAGGTGCTTCAACAAAGTACTGAGTCAAGGGCCTGAAGACTTAAGTAAATGTGATATTTCTGTTTTTTTGTTTTAATAAATTACCAAAAATGTCTAAAAACCTGTTTTTGCTTTGTTATTATGGGATATTGTGTGTAGATTGATGAGGGGGGAAAACTATTAAATTAATTTTAGAATAAGACGGTAACGTAACAAAATGTGAAAATTCAAGGGGTCTGAATACTTTCCGCAGACACCGTAGATATTCCTCTTGTCCAGATGGAATAGGGCAGTGTGCAGTGTGATGGGGATTGCATCGTCTGTGGATCTATTGGGAGCTGTATGCAAATTGGGGTCTAAGGTGTCATGTAAGGTGGAGGTGATATGATCCTTAACTAGCCCCTCAAAGAACTTCATGACAACAGAAGTGAATGCTTCAGGGCGATAGTTATTTAGTTCAGTTACCTTTGCTTTCTTGGTTAGAAACTATGGTGGACATCTTGAGGAAAGTGGGAATAGCAGACTGGTAGAGGGAGAGATTGAATATGCCCGTAAACGCTCCAGCCAGCTGGTCTGTGCATGCTCTGAGGACGCGGCTAGTGATGCTGTCTGGGTCGGCAGCCTTGCGACTGTTAACACGCTTAAGTGATTCTCTCACGTCGGCCACGGAGAACGAGAGCCCACAGTCCTTAGGAGAAGGCCGCTTTGGTAACACTGTGTTATCTTCAAAGCGGGTGAAGAAGGTGTTTAGCTTGTCCGGGATCAAGACGTCGGTGTCGGCAACGTGGCTGGTTTTCCCTTTGTAATCCATGATTGTCCGGAGTCCCTGCCACAAACGTCTCGTGTTTGAGCCGTTGAATTGCGACTCCACTTTGTTTCTGCATCAAATCAACTTTTATTGCCTTACAGAGGGCATAACTGCACTGTTTGTATTAAACCTTATTCCCAGTCACCTTGCATGGGTTAAATGCGATGGTTCGCACTTTAAGTTTTGCGCTAATACTGAAATCTGTCCACGGTTTTGGTTAGGGTAGGTTTTATTAACAGCCACAGTGGGAACAACATCCCCTATACAATTCCTGATGAACTCAGTCACCTTGTCCATGTACAGTCGTGGCCAAAAGTTTTGAGAATGACACAAATATGAATTTTCACATAGTCTGCTGCCTCAGTTTGTATGATGGCAATTTGCATATACACTAGAATGTTATAAAGAGTGATCAGATGAATTGCAATTAATTGCAAAGTCCCTCTTTGCCATGCAAATGAACTGAATCCAAAAAACACATTTCCACTGCATTTCAGCCCTGTCACAAAAGGACCAGCTGACATCATGTCAGTGATTCTCTCATTAACACAAGTGTGAGTGTTGACGAGGACCAGGCTGGAGATCCCTCTGTCACGCTGATTGAGTTCGAATAACAGACTGGAAGCTTCAAAAGGAGGGTAGTGCTTGGAATCATTTGTCTTCCTCTGTCAACCACAGTTACCTGCAAGGAAACACGTGCCGCCATCATTGCTTTGCACATAAAAGGGCTTCACAGGCAAGGATATTGCTGCCAGTAAGATTGCACCTAAATCAACCAACCAACTTCAAGGAGAGCGGTTCAATTGTTGTGAAGAAGGCTTAAGGGCGCCCAAGAAAGTCCAGCAAGCGCCAGTACCGTCTCCTAAAGTTGATTCAGCTGTGGGATCGGGGCACCACCAGTACAGAGCTTGATCAGGAATGGCAGCAGGCAGGTGTGAGTGAATCTGCGCACACAGTGAGGCAAAGACTTTTGGAGGATGGCCTGGTGTCAAGAAGGGCAACAAAGAAGCCACTTCACAGGAAAAACATCAGGGACAGACTGATATTCTGCGAAAGGTCCAGGGATTGGACTGCTGAGGACTGGGGTTAAGTCATTTTCTCTGATGAATCCCCTTTCCGATTGTTTGGGGCATCCGGAGAAGACAAGGTGAGCGCTACCATCAGTCCTGTGTCATGCCAACAGTAAAGCATCCTGAGATCATTCATGTGTGGGGTTGCTTCTCAGCCAAAGGAGTGGGCTCACTCACAATTTTGCCTAAGAACACAGCCATGAATAAAGAACGGTACCAACACATCCTCTGAGAGCAACTTCTCCCAACCATCCATGAACAGTTTGGTGACGCACAATGCACCTTGTCATAAAGCAAAAGTGATAAATAAGTTGCTCGGGGAACAAAACATTGATATTTTGGGTCCATGGCCAGGAAACTCCCCAGACCTTAATCCCATTGAGAACTTGTGGTCAATCCTCAAGAGGCGGGTGGACAAACAAAAACCCACAAATTCTGACAAACTCCAAGCATTGATTTTGCAATAATGGGCTGCCATCAATCAGGATGTGGCCCAGAAGTTAATTGACAGCATGCCAGGGCGGATTGCAGAGGTCTTGAAAAAGAAGAGTCAACACTGCAAATATTGACTCTTTGCATCAACTTCATGTAATTGTCAATAAAAGCCTTTGACACTTATGAAATGCTTGTAATTATACTTCAGTATTCCATAGTAACATCTGACAAAATATCTAAAGACACTGAAGCAGCAAACTTTGTGAAAATGTATATTTGTGTCATTCTCAAAACTTTTGGCCATGACTGTATACGTCAATGTTATTCTCAGAGGCAACCTGGAACATTTCGCAGTCAGCGTGATCAAAACAATCTTGAAGCATGGATTCTGATATATCAGACCAGCGTTGAATAGATTTTAGCACGGATACTTCATGTTTGAGTTCCTGTCTATAGGAAGGGAGAAGCAGAATGGAGTCGTGATCTGTTTTGCCGAATGGAGGGTGGGGGAGGGCCTTATAGACATCCTAGAAGTTGGAGTAGCAGTGGTCGAATGTTTTAGCAGTGCGAGTACTGCAGTCAATGTGTTGATAGAACTTCAGTTGAATTTTCCTCAAATGTGCTTTGTTAAAATCCCCAGCTGCAATAAATGTGGTCTCAGGATATGTGGTTTCGAGTTTGCATAAAGTCCAGTGAAGTTCTTTGAGGGCCGTCTTGGTATCAGTTTGAGGGGGAATATACACGGCTGTGACTATAACCGAAGAGAATTATCTTGTGAGGTAATGCGGTCGGCATTTGATTGTGAGGTACTCTAGGGCAGGTGAACAAAAGGACTTTATCACAATCATACCACGAGTAGTTAATCATGAAACTTAAACCTCTGCCTTTCTTCTGCCCGTTGAGAGTTCTTTATTTCTGTCGATGTACTGGGAACCCAGCTGGCTGTATGGAAGGGAACTGTATATCCGGAGAGATATACAGTGGGGCAAAAAAGTATTTAGTCAGCCACCAATTGTGCAAGTTCTCCCACTTAAAAAGATGAGAGAGGCCTGTAATTTTCATCATAGGTACACTTCAACTATGACAGACAAAATGAGGAAAACAAATCCAGAATATCACATTGTAGGATTTGTAATGAATTTATTTGCAAATTATGGTGGAAAATGAGTATTTGGTCAATAACAAAATAACACTTACCTTTGATGATCTTCATCAGAATGCACTCACAGGAATCCCAGTTCCACAATAAATGTTTGTTTTGATCGATAAAGTCCATAATTTATGTCCAAATACCTCCTTTTGTTTGTGTGTTTAGTTCACAAATCATGAGGTGCGGGCAGGTCCAGGCGAAAGTTCAGACGAAAAGTCCAAAAAGTTATATTACAGTTCGTAGAAACATGTGAAACAATGTATAGAATCAATCTTTAGGATGTTTTTATCATAAATCTTCAATAATGTTTCAACCGGACAATTCCTTTGTCTTTAGAAATGCAATGGAACGCAGGTCGCTCTCACAGCCACGCGCGTGACCAGCTCATGGCCTTCTGCCAGACACCTGATTGAAACAGCTCTTATTTGCTCCCCCTTCACAGTAGAAGCCTGAAACAACGTTCTAAAGACTGTTGACATCTAGTGGAAGCCTTAGGAAGTGCAATAGACACTGTATATTGGATAGGCAATGAGTTGAAAAACTACAAACCTCAGATTTTCCACTTCCTGGTTGGATTTTTCCTCAGATTTTGCCTGCCATATGAGTTCTGTTATACTCACAGACATCATTAAAACAGCTTTAGAAACTAAAGAGTGTTTCCTATCCACATATACTAATAATATGCATATCTTAGCTTCTGGGCCTGAGTAGCAGCCAGTTTACTCTGGGCACGCTTTTCATCCAAATGTGAAAATTCTGCCCCCTATCCCAAACAGGGATTTACCCCCAAGCCATGAGACTGCTGAACAATGAATCAAATGGCCACCGCACTATTACATTCAACCCCCCCCCCTCTATTTGTCTTGTACATTGCTGCTACTCGCTGTTTATTATCTATGCATCGTCATGTCACCCCTGCCTACATGTACAAATTACCCCAACTAACCTGTACCCCCGCATACTGACTCGGTACCGGTACACCCTGTGTATAGCCTCATTATAGTTATTTTCAATTTTTCTAAATTCCCTGTTTTCTCCACAATCCAATTGTTAGTTACAGTCTTGTCTGATCGCTGCACTTCCCGAGCGGACTCGAGAGGTGAAGGTCTAGAGCCGTGCATCCTCCGAAACACAACCCAACAAAGCCGCACTGGTTCTTGCCACAAACCCCACTTAACCCAGAAGCCAGCTACACCGTACACCTGGCGACCGTGTCAGCCTGCACTGTGCCCGGCCCGCCACAGGAGTCGCAATGGGACAAGGACATCCCTACATTGATATGTATAGACCGACTTAACTTACTTACTCATTAAAAGATTATTACTATTTGTGCTTTTTTTTAAATAATAACCCTTTTAAATGTGCATAAAAGCCCCAAAATCTTCTATAGGAAATAACTACTAGCTAGATAGTAGTTAGTAAGTAAGCTCTCTGGACAAGATCTGGACCATAGCTTTAAAAAAATGTAAAAAAGTTTAACCTTTATCTAACTGGGCAAGTCAGTTATGAACAAATTCTTATTTACAATGACGGCTTACCCCGGCCAAAAACTGCTAGTGCAGACCAGAGCTAGAACAGAGCTAGTCAGACTTCTACTAGCTAGCTACTAGTTATGTCCTGGACCAGAGATAGTTAGTGGAGACGAGAGCTAGACCAGAGCTAGTGCAGACCAGAGCTAGCTACTAGCTTCGCCCTGGACTTTAGCACTGGTCTTGCTCTTGTCCAGGGCGTAGCTATTAGCTAGCTCACTCTGGCCTAGCTGTGATCTAGCTCTGGTCCAACTCTGGTCCAGGGCATAGCTAGTAAACTCTTGTCTTGCTCTGGTCCAGGGCGTAGCTAGTAGCTTGCTAGCTCTGATCTGCACAAGCTCTGGTTCAGCTCTGGTCCAGCTCTGGTCCAGGGCACAGCTCGTAGCGAGCTAGTTCTGGTCTGCACTAGCTCTGGTCTAGCTCTGGTCCGCACTTACTAGCTCTGATCAAGGTTGTAGCTACCTCATCGCTGTCCTATGGTTCCTGTGCAGGATTGTTTAATGATTACGGTAGACCTGCCAGTGCCAGAGTGGAACAGGTGAAGTTGACACAGTGTGTGTTTACAGTTCGTCTCGTCATTGACAGAAATAAGTAGCTCAGTTTGTCATCAAACAGGCTCACCCAAACATAGGGTCTACCAACAAAAAAAAGGTCCCTGGAATCAGGAGGGAATTATCTATCTGTGTTATGTGTTTATTGATGTTTAGCAATGGATCTTATGCTACGTGTTTTTCTTCTTTTCCTCTCCTTGCCCCAACCTGGGCTTAAACCAGGGACCCAGAAAATCCACAGCCCTTGCAGGAGCACTACTTCAAGTTCTCAGAGCGGGTGACGTCCCCAATTGAACACTGCTAGCGCACGCCCCTGCTACATATGCATCTGTAGGCCTTACACATTTTTTATTTTACCTATTTTATTTAACTAGGCAAGTCAGTTAAGAACAAATTCTTATTTTCAATGACGGCCTAGGAACAGTGGGTTAACTGCCTGTTCAGGGGCAGAACGACAGATTCATACCTTGTCAGCTCGGGGGTTTGAACTTGCAACCTTCCGGTTACTAGTCCAACGCTCTAACCACTAGGCTACCCTGCCGCCCCAAATATTACGCATTCACTTGAATGTGAAATTATGGAGTAAATAAATGGAAGTTAGTAAGATAATATCAGACAGCTGGTGTTCAGTACATATGTACAATGGTTTGGCTGGTTTTCAGCTAATGTTAGTTGATTGCAAACACTGCTTGCACACTTTCATGGCAAAACCATGGTAACAAGATTATTTGAGAAATAAATCCATATACTTCTGACTGTGTGTAAGAGTGTGATGCACTGACTAGTGTGGTGTGACATCTTGCAGAAAAGGACCTGCCATGGTGATGCTGTCTGACACTTGACTAACCCTTACCCCTGTCCCGTACTGACCTCCCTACCTGAGAGGTCACCTGCTGGCATTATGATGACCAATAGTTTGTTTTCACAATCTGCAGGAACTCAGCTGTGTGGAAACTTGCGAAGGAACAGAGAATAGTGGCAACGTCAGCTATCTTAATCTGCACAGACAAGCTAATCACCTTTTACACACTATGTTCCCCACCCATTTCCACAGATCTGCTAACTGCCACATAAACAAAGAGGTTGTACTTTCCTTTAAAAGCTGAGACCAACTCTGTTCGTTGGGCTCTTAACTCTACACCATTGAGTGATTGTTAACCGCTCCATTTTTGCAAATCTTATCATAAAGTTGTCATTTGAAGAATCTACAGAATCTCTCTCTTCCTATTGGTTACAATTTCCACGACACTCCCATTGTATGTGTCAGCTTATTAGTCATAAAGTGAGATTACAATGAGTTCTTTATTCTAATGAGGTGTTGATGTTGTGTTGACACACATGGACTCAAATCAAATCAAATTTATTTGTCACATACACATGGTTAGCAGATGTTAATGTGAGAGTAGTGAAATGCTTGTGCTTCTAGTTCCGACAATGCAGTAATAACCAACGTGTAATCTAACCTAACAATTCCAAAACTACTACCAAGTGTAAAGGGATAAAGAACATGTACATAAAGATATATGAATGAGTGATGGTACAGAGCGGCATAGGCAAGATGCAGTAGATGGTATCGAGTACAGTATATACATATGAGATGTGTAATGTAGGGTATGTAAACAAAGTGGCATAGTTTAAAGTGGCTAGTGATGCATGTATTACATAAAGATGCAGTAGATGATATAGAGTACAGTATATACATATACATATGAGATGAGTAATGTAGGGTATGTAAACATTATATTAAGTAGCATTGTTTAAAGTGGCTAGTGATATATTTTACATCAATTTCCATCAATTGTGAGACTCATTGTGAGATACAGTACACAGAGTTCTCCATGGCGTTTAGGGTTTAGCTGTTGTTTTGACAGTGACTATATCATGAGCTGCTGACCTGACTTGAAACCAACTGTGTACAGTCGGAAGTTTACATACACCTTATCCAAATACATTTAAACTCCGTTTTTCAAAATCCCTGACATTTAATCCTAGTAACAATTCCCTGTTTTTGGTCAATTAGGATCAACACTTTATTTTAAGAATGTGAAATGTCCGAATAATAGTAGAGGGAATAAATTATTTCAGCTTTTATTTCTTTCATCACATTCCCAGTGGGTCAGACGTTTACATGCACTCAATTAGTATTTAGTAGCATTGCCTTTAAATAGTTTAACTTGGGTCAAACGTCTCAGGTAGCCTTCCACAAGCTTCCCACAATAAGTTGGGTGAATTTTGGTCCATTCCTCCTGACAGAGCTGGTGTAACTGAGTCAGGTTTGTAGGCCTCAGTGCTCGCACACGCTTTTTCAGTTCTGCCCAAAAATTCTCTATATGATTGAAGTAGGGCTTTGTGATGGCCACTCCAATACCTTGACTTTGCTGTCCTTAAGCCATTTTTCCACAACTTTGGAAGTGTGCTTGGGGTCATTGTCCATTTGGAAGACCCATTTGCGAGCAAGCTTTAACTTCCTGACTGATGTCTTAAGATGTTGCTTCAATATATCCACCTAATTGTCCTTCCTCAAGGGCCATCTATTTTGTGAAGTGCACCAGTCCCTCCTGCAGCAAAGCACCCCGACAACATGATCCTGCAACCCCCGTGCTTCATGGTTTGGATGGTGTTCTCCGGCTTGCAAGCCTCCCCCTTTTTCCTCCAAACATAACGATGGTTATTTTGGCCAAACAGTTCTATTTTTGTTTCATCAGACCAGAGGACATTTCTCCAAAAAGTACAATCTCTGTCCCCATGTGCAGTTTCAAACCGTAGTCTGGCTTTTTTAATAGCAGTTTTAGAGCAGTGGCTTCTTCCTTGCTGAGCTGCTTTTCCGGTTATTACGATATAGGACTCATTTTACTGTGGATGTAGATACTTTTGTACCCGCATCTTCACAAGTTTTTTTGCGTTATTCTGGGATTGATTTGCAATTTTCGCACCAAAGTACGTTCAATAAATACACCAGGGGAAATAAGCGACACCTGTTGGGGGTGAAGACAATGACAAGGACAGGTGAAACAGATCAGGGTGTGCCACTTTCATCCTATATCTGGATTAAGGTATCCCATAAGCTAGCAGACAAAATATATTTTGAGATCCACAGTTCTAAAGCCAGCTGCCGTCTCTGTATATGAGTACTACAATCAGAAGGACTGTGTGAAGTTCTACCACCTGCAGGGGGAGGACGGTACCCCGAGCAGACTGTCTCTCGGAGACGTGTATGTGTGCTGAAGAGCGCTGCAGTATGCAGAAGAAAGTTGAGTCACAGAGTGGGTGAACACGGACTGCGGCAGTACAAATACGATCTAGGAAAACAGACATGGATAGAGGACTGGCCCTCACAATCAGACTGCCAGTCCAGAGACAACAGAGAAGTCTGTCTAGGAGGAGTTTCTGTCTATAGAGGAGTTTCTCAACCAGATCACGACCTTCGGTTGCCCTGTCTAGTTTCTCTTCTTGTTTTGTTATATTTCCATTTTCGTAACATTGCAATCCAAGTTATTTGTGTTCACCAAACGTACAGCAGGCAGTCAGTAAGCTACTCACTGTGCTCATTTGAACACAACAAATATAGTTAGAGTGTGACCACTTGGAATATAATCATTCTGTCAGAAAATGACCAGTTAATTATGTACACTGTGCATTGTGCATAATAAAACCATTTTAAAAAGTTAACATAAATCTGTTTCAGCTATAGACTGTAGCTGAAACAGACTGACTCAACTTAGATTGTTTGTCAAAAAACATATGATATTTGTACTTTTTGAGCTATAACCATTTACATTTGCATAAAAGCTCCATAGACGTCAAAGGCAAATTTTGGAATCACCGCTGCTAATGATCCGTTACAGCTACAAACACCAACCCAACATTGAAATGGGCAGTCTGACTCAACATACAGTGGCCTGCGAAAGTATTCACCCCATTTTTCCTATTTTGTTGCCTTACAACCTTTAATTCAACTTGATTTTGCGGGGGGGTTGTATCATTTGATTTACACAACATGCCGACCACTTTGAAGATGCTAAATATTTGTTATTGTGATGCAAAGAAGAAATAAGACAAAAAAAACTGGAACTTGAACGTGCATAACTATTCACCCTCACCCCAAAGTCAATACTTTGTAGAGCCGCCTTTTGCAGCAATTACAGCCGCATCTCTTGGGGTATGTCTCTATAAGCTTGGTACATCTAGCCACTGGGATTTTTGTCCATTCTTCAAGGCAAAACTGCTCCAGCACCTTCAAGTTGGATGGGTTCCACTGGTGTACAGCAATATTTAAGTCATACCACAGATTCTCAATTGGATTGAGGTCTGGGCTTTGACTAGGCCATTCCAAGACATTTAAATGTTTCCCCTTAAACCACTTGAGTGTTGCTTTAGCAGTATGCTTAGGATCATTGTCCTGCTGGAAGGTGACCAGAGCACCTTGGGGCGCCTTTTGGCGAACACCAAACATGTTTTCTTATTTTTTTCTTTAAGCAATGGCTTTTTTCTGGCCACTCTTCCATAAAGCCCAGCTCTGTGGAGTGTACTGCTTCAAGTAGTCCAATGGACAGATACTCCAATCTCTGCTGTGGAGCTTTGCAGCTCCTTCAGGGTTATCTTTCTTCTCTTTGTTGTCTCTCTGATTAATGCCCTCCATGCCGGGTCCATGAGTTTTGGTGGGCGGCCCTCTCTTGTCAGGTTTGTTGTGGTGCCGTATTCTTTCAATATTTTAATAATGGATTTAATGGTGCTCCGTGGGATGTTTACAGATATTTTTTTATAACCCAACCCTGATCTGTACTTCTCCACAACTTTGTCCCTGAACTGTTTGGATAGCTCCTTATTCTTCTTGGTGCCCATTGCTTAGTGGTGTTGCAGAACAGGTGTATACATACTGAGATCATGTGACAGATCATTTCACACTTAGATTGCACACTGGTGGACTTTATTTAACTAATTATGTGACTTCTAAAGGTAATAGGTTGCAACAGATCTTATTTAGGGGCTTCATAGCAAAGGGGGTGAATACATATACACACACCACTTTTCAGATTTATTTTTTAAACATTTTTTTAAACAAGTAATTTTTAAAATGTCACTTCACAAATGTGGACTATTTTGTGTATGTCCATTACATGAAATCCAAATAAATTCATTTAAATTACAGGTTGTAATGCAACAAAATAGGAAAAACGCCAAGGGGGATGAATACTTTGCAAGGCACTGTAGATTGCTTCAACACAACATTCGATACCATTCATACTTCATAAACAAATGAACTTATTCATGAAATTCTGACTTCAACATTTTAAACTGAAATCACTGCCACAGAATTTTCAGAATGTTCCAACTAAAACATTTAGAGAGCTTGGAAACATTAAAGGGCTTATGATAATACGCACTACCCTATTATTCTAGCCCACTAACCCACTATAATAACTCCACACCTTCAATCCACCCACAAATAGGTCACTATGGGCTCTATTTTAACAAACCTAACACAATGTTAAATCTAAGCCTGGCGGTAGCACTATAGGATCATTGGTGTGTCAGAAATATTTTTGCTATTTTCACTATCACAGTTATCGGCGCACAGTTATCGGCGCACAGTTATCTGCGCATGCCCTGGTGCGAAAGGGCTGGGTTTTGATGAATAAACAAGTAAAAGTTATGTGTGTGTCGAGGCTTGGCCCCTGACTGACCAATCAGAACGTGCTCCCATGGTTGCTTCAGTTTGTGTATTTACACTCTTTTATCTATTGCCTTGGAATCAATTCCAATTCCAATGTTAGTAAACTATAGTTTGCTAAATGGATTACAGATACAAATAACAAAATGTAGACCTATCATTGCTACATACATTAACTTGAAGCCATTTGTGTCCACATTGTTCTAAGTAATTGCATGGCTTCAATAACATTTACACTGATATATGGGCTAGGCCTACTGTAAATGACATTATGGCTGAGCATGGACATGTCAAACATGGTCAATAAGCAAGATTAAATTAATGATTGATAAGGCCTAAAAAGGAACAAATCATTCTAATCTAATTCTAAACTAAACTGTCATGACTGTCCTGGGAGGATAAGGCTGAATAGGTCAGATCAGCTTTGCAATAATTAACTTCAACCAGACTCCCTCTCACCCTCAGAGGGGGTTGACAGCTCACACCCTGTTTTAAATCAGGGACAGAACATTCAGCTATCTCCCTCTCCTAATTCACCCAAGAAATGTGCCTTTGACATTTTCCCACCAGAACTCTAACATACTGGAAAAATATTTCTAACATAGAGCGTGGAGAATGGGCAGAGGTGACCAAAAAGATGTCGGTTTGGTTGTTATTTTGTGATGTCATTTACTGTAAAATTTACTGTAAATAAACTGTGTGTGTGAAGTGTCCATCCGATGCGTTGCCCATTAAATATAAAAAATTATGAAAGTGTTTCTGTTAAGAGTGGGATGTGATGTTAGAACCTATATGAGGAAATTGTTTCTATAACTTTGTACAAGTAAGTAGTCACCTCCCCCTTGAGTAAGGTCAGAGAGCGTGTCAGCCTGACGGAACCTCCCATTTGAATGAACTGTATAAAATGATGGGTTAAGAATGAACATATCAGACCAGAAAGACATCTTAAAGTGGTTGAAACTTTGAATCTCAACACGAAGTAGAGACGATAGAGATGATAATTCATTCAATCGGGTAAGAATTAAACATAGTTAGTTTGATAAATAACGTTTATTTCCAAGCTGTATCAGGAGCCACACCCTTTATCGACAGTCTTGACTACTTCGCCATTGCATTGGGCAGACAAAAAAAGCCACAATTGAGAGGAAGGGAGGCTATGGGGGAAAAGCATAACATTTTATGTTTCTAAATGCGAAGTATACAGATACCAAATACACATTAGGCTACTCTTGATCCATGCGAACATGGTCAGTGTGCGTCACCACTGGATAGGCTGCGTTTCTACTGTCCGCCATAACTAACTGCATTACCACTAAAACCAGGCGTTAGGGCTGGAAAATGCCAGAGTGCAGTTTACATGACGAAATTACAAACTAACATGCGTTTGACACTAACACCGCCTTAACACCACCCGAAAATAGATCACAGACACACACAGTCTCATACAACTAACATTGTGGGGGCACACAATTCAGTCCCATTCAAAATCCTATTTTCCCTAAACCCTAATCCTAACCCGTACTCTTACCCTAACCTTAAAAGCTAACCCTAACTCATAACCCTAAAACTAATTCTAACCTTAACCCTAAACCCCATAGAAATAGAATTTGACCTTGTGGGGACTAACAAAATGTCCCCAGTTGGTCAAAATGTTGTTTGTTTGCTATTCGTGTGGGGACGTCTGGTATAGTTAAACACGTCCACGCACACACACGCACACACACACACACACACACACACACACACACACACACACACACACACACACACACACACACACACACACACACACAAACACACACACACACACACACACACACACACACACACACACACACACACACACACACACACACAGAGTGACAGGTCATCAGTCCCCATCTCTGCCCATCTTCTGTGTCTCCCTCTACCTGCAGTGTGTGAATACAAATCAGGCCCGCCTCGTCACCACAAATGAAAACACCAGAATGCCATTATGTTCTCCCCCCCTTATCCACATTACCTTAACCTTCCTTTACTCCTGTCTGGTGTCAGGCAGGCACAGATGCCAGTTTCTTGCATTTTCTCTCTCTCTCTTTCACTCTCTCTTTCACTCTCTCTTTTGCTGTCTCTTTCTTTTGCTCTTTGGCTCTCTTTTCCTCCCTCCCTCCTGCTTACTGATTCTCTGTGAGCAGCTGGCCGCAGGTATGGCCTGACCACGGGACCTTTCACAAACGCCAGAAATTAGGTGTCATTTGGTCCCAGTCAAACCCCAGGGGACTCCATTTTTGTGCTCAGGTTGAAATATTTTGGACGAGAGGCTCTGCACAGGTGTAAAGCAATGATGAGCCTCTACCCTCACAATGTGAATAATATTCTCTCTGTGAATATCATGCTTCATTTGACACAATCAGAATTCAATCACGATTTGCCACAGAAGATTGTTCTGTAGTTGAAGTTTTGGGGGAATCATGAGTGGCCATGTTTTCCTGGGGTTTGTTCCGAATTACCACAAACACACTACACACTAGGCCTTCTCGCAACCTTTGTATCAGAAAAAAGTGGGAAGCTAAGAAAGAAAAGGTCAAAGACAGAAAGGAGGAAGGAGAGAATGTGAGAGGGGGAGAGGAGAAGCTCCAGGTCCATTGTTTTAGTGACTGCAGCGTGACTGTCCTTCCTATAAAGAATGGTGGAGCTGATGGTGTCTGTCAGGGACTAGCAGGTTGTTATCCAGCCATTATATCACATTTATCTTCATTCCCATTCGCCAGACACATGCCCTGAAAGCTCATTTGTCAAGCGGAGGGAGCGGCTTACTTGCATTTATAAACCCTGTCTCCCGGAGGATGTACTGGAAAATACAGTGTGCCATGCAAGGGGTTCGGGACGGGGTGGTACTGGCATCTGGCTGCCACTTATCTTGGCACGGCCTGGAATAATCCATGCATCGCCTCACAAAAGAGAAGAGGCGGGAGCCTGTGATTTATTGGGCGTCTTTAACTACAACTTTGTATCACATCGCCCTCATCTCTCCCTCCTCTTCCTCGCCCTCCCTCCCTCCTCACCTCGCCTCACCTAGCATCAAATGGAGTTGTGCTTCAAATTGGACGTATGATCAAAATGCGTGGTGTCAGAAGGAGATTGGCTCAGCCATTTGTAATATGACCACCCAGCCTATGCCTGTTGGTCGTCCTATGTAGAAATTGCCCAGTGCCGTCTCTTACTCATGTGTTTCTGCAGGAATTCTCCCAGGAGGCAGGATCCCCCTCACAGGTTCAAAAGAAAACAGATCTGCAGAATTTCAGAACCGAGATATGGTTTTTTTATGCAGGCACAGGTATTACTACCCATAGGAGATGGGCTAAGATGGATATTCTGGTAGATTTCTGACTTCCTGTTGGAAGCACTGCTGGGCAGCTGAGGTGATCAGGGATGCTCCGGAATGTTCTTTTGGTTGTCTTCCTGATTCTAAAATAATTTCAGGGGAGAAAGATTGTGTGGATTGCCAGTGATGGTCTTGTGAAAATTAGACTGAAATGTGTATTTGGGGATGGCTAAAGTGAGAGTATGGAAGAAGACAAGTTGCCCTTTATGGACTACTGAATTACAGAGCCTTCAGAAAGTGTTCACACCCCTTGACCTTTTGTACATTTGGTTGTGTTACAGCCTGCATAAAACATCTATTACATTGAGAGGTTGTGTCACTGGCCTACACACAATGATGTCAAAGTGGAAATAGGTTTTTTGACATTTTATTCAACCCCTTTGTTATGACAAGCCTAATTATGTTCAGGGAAAAATGTGCTTAACAAGTCACATAAAAGGTTGCATGGACTATCTCTGTGTGCAATAATAGTGTTTAACATGATTTTTTAATTACTGCCTCATCTTTGTACCCCACTAAATCCATTTATCTATAATGTCCCTCAGTCAAGCAGTGAATTTCAAACACAGATTCAACCACAAAGACCAGGGAGGTTTTCCAACGCCTCGCAAAGAAGGGAACCTATTGGTAGATGGGTAAAAGAAAAGCAGACATTAAATATTTATTTGAGCATGGTGCAGTAATTAATTACACTTCAGGTGGTGTATCAATACACCCAGTCACTACACAGATACAGGCATCCTTTCTAACTCAGGTGCCGGAGAGGAAGGAAACCACTTAGGGATTTCACCATGAGGCCAATGGTGACTTTAAAGCAGCTGTGTGATTGGAGAAAACTAAGGATGGATCAACAGCATTGTAGTTACTCCACAATACTAACCTAATTGTCAGAGTGAAAACAAGGAAGCCTGTACAGAATACAAATATTCCAAAACATGCATCCTGTTTGCAATAAGGCACTAAAGTAAAACTGCAAAACAATTGTGGCAAAGAAAGCGTTATGTTTGGAGCAAATCCAACACAACACATCACTTGGTACCACTGTTCATATTTTAAAGGATGGTGGTGGCTACATCATGTTATGGGAATGCTTGTCATCAGCAAGGACTAGGGGTTTTTTAGGATAAAAAAGCAACAGTATAGAGTTAAGCACAGGCAAAATCCTAGAGGAGAACCTGGTTCAGACACTGGGAGACAAATTCACTTTTCAGCAGGACAATAACTTAAAACACAAGGCCAAATATACATTGAAGTTGCTTACCAAGACGACATTGAATGTTCCTGAGTGGCCAAGTTACAGTTTTGACTTCATTTGGCTTGGACATCTAAGGCAAGACTTGAAAATGGCTGTCTGGCAATGATCAACAACCAACTTGACAGCTTAAAGAATTGAATAAATAATGCAAATATTGTACAATCCCAGTGTGCAAGACTTACCCAGAAATTCTCACAGCTGAAACAGTGTCAAAGGTGATTCTAACATGTATTGACTCAGGGATTGAATACTTATCTAATCATTCATAGAAAAATATATATTCTTCCATGTTGACATTACAGTGACATTTTGTGAAGGTCACGGACGGAAAAAAAATACAATTCAATCCATTTTATTCCCCACTTTGTAAGACAACAGAATGTGGAACAATTCAAGGGGTGTGAACACTTTCTGAAGGCAATGTACTCATGTCTTTCACTGGCCAGATGGTCACTGTTATGGTGTGTTTTTTCTGCAAGATCCCTAGTGCTGCAAAATGTACCTTTTAGATGGGCCTGTTTAGTTATTCCATCTGTTTGTTATTTCATACCACATCACATTAAGCCTGTCTCTTTGCTCAGGCCTGAGGCTGCTCCATATGTGTTGACTCAGCCCTTTTGCTTTCTAGCCAGTTCTCTCTCTGTGAGGTTGAGGATTGTCTTTTAGAGGTGGCAATGCCAAAAACGTTGAATTACAAATTAATGAAATAGTTCTTATCTGCAGTCTGGAGTCTTGCCCATTCCCATTGTCTAAGCCCTCAGTTATTCTACCTGTGGCTCTTTGTGGCATGTGTCAGTAATCTTGATTGGCCACAGGACAGTGGGCAGGGGATTAACTGGCAGGGAGCCGGAGAGATAGAGGAAGAGATGGGGGGATGGAGGGAGTTAACGAATGGAGTCCTGGATTGATTTGCCTGTGTGC
Organism: Oncorhynchus tshawytscha; assembly: GCF_018296145.1. Classification (NCBI taxonomy): domain Eukaryota; kingdom Metazoa; phylum Chordata; class Actinopteri; order Salmoniformes; family Salmonidae; genus Oncorhynchus; species Oncorhynchus tshawytscha. The sequence continues at coordinate 35,157,866 of NC_056435.1, read as the reverse complement.
TGATTGGTGCCGTGAAACTGCGTTAATGTCCCCTGTTCCTTCCGCAACCATTTCCCTGTGATTGAGTGTGGGCTCTGTTATTGTTTGGCGGCAGAGTGGAACTGAAAGCAGTTGTCATTAGGATTTACAACAGCAGGCAACCAGGCAGGCAGGCAGGCAGCCAGTAAGGCAGGGAGACAGTCAGGGAGGCCAGAGGAAACACGGGTTCCGATCACATGCTGACTCTTATTACGGCCACACACTCCAAATTGCTTGTAAATAAAGATAAATGGCGAAGGGAGTGTAAAAGATGCTGACATTGGATTTATCATACAATTAGCCTAACAAGCCAGTCTGAGGGAGATGGGGAGTGAGGTGGGGAGGGGGAACACATGTCTATCACATGCCCACACTCCTCCCTCTAAACATGAGGTAACAAGCCAGTCCTAAACAACCTAGTGGGTGACACCTAAATCTGCCTCCCCTGTCCCTCCCCCATCACTCATGGGTCTGGTCTCAGATAGTGCTTTCACAAACCCATCCTCTGAAATGGTCTGGTCCGTGCACTCGCCCTCTCCTCCTCTCCTCTCCACACCTCTCCCCGTAGCAGTTCTTAAATTACTCCCAAATTAACAATGTCCCTAATTGATTTGGTATCATCTTTGTCTCATTCCGCAGCCTCCCGTGAGCTGATGTGAGAGAGTGCCCGCCACCATTCCCAGCCCCCGATTCAATTAAATCAGGAATTACTTGTCATAGCCACTTTTCTATCCAATTAGCAGCATAATTCTGATCCTTTGGAGAATTACGTGGGGGAAACATGATGTACAATGTATGATAAATGTTAACCCAGCCAAAGGGAGAGTAAATTAAATCTTGGAAATGGATCCTGTCAGGTTGGATAGCAGACAAATGGTGGCTGGTGCTCTATCTCACCACTGGGTGGCACTGTTGCACCATGCTTTGGATGGAGAACAGAGAAACTTCCCTCTGCGTACTGTCCAGGGCTCTCCAACCCTGTTCCTGGAGAGCTACCGTCCTGTAGGTTTTCACTCCAACCCTAATCTAGGACACTTACTTCTAATAATTAGCTTGTTGATAAGCTGAAATAGGTTAGTTACAACTGGGGTTGGAGCGAAAACCTGCAGGAGGGCAACGCTCCAGGAACAGAGTTGGACACCCCTACAGTAGACAAAGGCCACATTCACAATTAGACACCTAGGTTATTTCTGTGTAGTTAGGATCTGGAACAAGGGTTTGTTGGTTTGTGTCTTGTTTGGAATAACATTTCAGAGTCATAGGCATTATCCTTCTAACCTCGATCTAAGATTCAGATGAAGTGAAATAGTTAGTTCACCAGGACCTGTTACAATGATATCATAACCAAACTTCCCCACATGCTGGTCTCACATATTTGGGTGACCTTGAAAATCATCTTAGACAAGTTGGCAACTGCTGGTCTCAATTCATTCCACAGGAACAGTAAAATGACTAGCTGTGCAACGAGATTTGTTCCCAGACAAACTGAATTCTCCATCTCTCAGACACCGGTGGTCACCCTCTCTCTACTCTCCATCCCCCATGTCTAGTCTATACATACATTACATGTAATGACCTGCTCTGGCAGAGGGGTGGAGTGGGGAGGTGGAATATAGAGCAGCAGTAAGTGTGTGTGTGCTCACAGTCAGTGTGCCACGAAGAGGGCAGAAGTCCAGGGATGTGTCCCAAGGTGCTGCTGTGCTCTATCCCAGGTAGAGCCTGTCCTAGACCAGAGAGGGCTGACAGGGCTTAGAGTTGAGGATGTCCTACCAGCCTACCAGTAATCTCCAGGGTGCCACTGCCACCTCAGTGCCACATTCCCCTCTGCGGAGTGAGATTGCCTCGGTGATGGTAACGACAGCCGTCTCGCATCCAGGGGAGTCAGGGGTACGGTGCGGGGGGCTCCTCACCTCCCTCAGTCTGGGAGATTGCTTCCTGTTACCGGTGCTCCCCAGTATTTCCGCCCCATGCAGCATTAATGGGAAATCAATCGGAGGAGCCCAGCCTTAACCGAGCAGGAGGGAGCAGCCATAAATATTCATGTCCATTTTGAGAAGTTGTTTGCACTCCATATTTCTGTTGACACATGGGGTCTGTGTTGGCATTTGTATCTGGAGGTATGAGGGGTGGTGGGCTGGAGGGGTATGTGTGTTTTGCAGAGGGACACAGATGGGCAATGAGGCAGTGACAGTGACCTGTTTACCTGCTGCTCAGGTGTCATGTGATTAAGAGTTGGTTTGTCAGTCACACAGGTCAGGGCTGGGTCATTAAAATGTTTCAAAGGAGCAGCAGGCCTATACTAACACAAACACCAGGTAGTCTATTCCCCTTTGCTGTCTGGTAGCTTACTGTTGAACAGTTTTCTCTTAATCTAAATCAAACATACAATGCAGGGGAATAAATAACAATTGCATTTCTCATCTGTTGTCTTGTGAGTTTAACTGTTCGTTACGTGTGTGTGTGTTTCTCTCTGTGTGTGTGTGTGTGTGTTTTTGTGTGTATGATCTGTTCTGGGTGTTGTGATGTCCTATGTTCCTCCTCTAGGTCCCATGTCTGATCAGGGTGCCTACTGAGCAGGTGAAGCAGAGGACTCAGGCCTTGCTGTCCTCCAACACCTACCAGGTGCTGCTGGCCACCCTCAGAGAAGAGGTTAGTCTACACCACGACCCATCAACGCCAGCACATTTCTTTTTCCATTCTCTCCATGTGTTCCGTGCATGTGTGTGTGTATCCAGACAGTGTTTGTGGGTGTGCGTGTGTGTCCTAAGTAGATATAACACCTATCTTGTCTCTGTACAGGGTGTCAGAGGCTTGTACAGGGGCTACGGGAGTGCGGTACACAGAGAGGTAGGTCTACTCTACCACACACAACTTCCCTTCTACACTGACTTGAACAAAAGTGCCTCAAAGCTTTCACGTTGCATTAGCCTCCATCAAACATCATTGGCAAGATCATGGACCCCCCTTGATATGTTTTTTGGCAGGTGTACCAGCATGCTTGTATGTATGCAGCCTATACCACCATAACATGTCATGTACTGTACTTGTAGAATGAGACTATTCAGAATTGATTAATTCATGATAACTGCGTGAAAGATGGTTTTATTTTCTTCCATTATTCCTCTGAAAGTGTTCTAAATCCCCCTGGGCAGAGAGGGAAGTGGATGGAAACACTGAACTCTTGTTTTTTTCTCTGTTTCATTTTGCACAATTACTTAACCGAGACCAGTTCCATCTGTTTGAATCGCTTGATTAATTCAAGTAATTAGAGATGTTATAAATGCAAAACACAATGAGGAGAAAAAAAGCAGAGATTGAACATTGAAGCAGTCCCCTTGATGAAGGCTCACCTTTGTAATGGAGTGCCCACTCTGCTCCCTCTCGCTCTTTGATTCATTATCTGCTGGTTAATTGCCCCTGCAGAGGTAATGTCTCATGGATTCAGGCACGTTGCACACCTCGCATTTATCTCCACCACAGGTTTTTTGTCTTCTTCTTTCTCATTTTCAATAGATTGAGAAAGAAACAGAGAGAGGGAAGAAAAGTTGTATATGAAGGTGACACTCGTTTTTCTGTCTCTTTTTTGGGGTAATATAGTCCCCTACTGCTGTGCTAGCCTGTTCTTATTTTCTGCCTCACTAAACCGATGTTATTCACACAAATTCCATCTGGACAGGGAGGGAAAAAAGGACAACAAGGCTCTCTGATTTCTCCAAGGGGATGTGAATAAATGAATACATTTGGAGGCTGGTGCCCGGCCTCTGTGCATACTAAGGGCCAGATGAAACAGGTGGGGAGAGAGGCAGAGGAGCGCCTAGGATCCTCCTCGCGATTGGCTTTGACGTGTGTCAGGAAGGTAATTCATTTTCTCAGCCGGCTATCCGCTATCTCATCCTGCTCGGCGACCCTGTCAAGATAACTTTATTTAGCTTGAGCGGCGCTCTCCCAGCACAGCCATCTAATTGGGGTCCTCTCTATGATGTAGATTCATTAAGGATCCTTCAGAAGTGATTTCTGATAGCAAAGATCTCACAGGTTACAGCAGGAAGGGAGTGTGGCTGTGTCCAGGATGAGGGGTTACACAAATAGGGAGTGGTGGAGAACTGATTCACAACTGGCATGATTATGTTAGGTAGCACATCAGCTTTCTTATTTATATATATATATATATATATAAATATATATATATATATATATACAGTACCAGTCAAAAGTTTGGACCCACTCATTCTAGGGTTTTTCTTTATTTTTCCTACTTTCTACATTGTAGAATAATAGTGAAGACATCAAAACTATGAAATAACACATCATGTAGTAACTAAAAAAGTACTTCTTCGAAGTAGCCACCATTTGATAACAGCTTTGCACACTCTTTGCATTCTCTCAACCAGCTTCATGAAGAATGCTTTTCCAACAGTCTTGAAGGAGTTCCCACATATGCTGAGCTTTTGGCTGCTTTTCCTTCACTCTGCGGTCCAACTCATCCCAAACCACCTCAATTGGGTTGAGGTCAGGTGATTGTGGAGGCCAGATCATCTGATGCAGCACTCCATTACTCTCCTTGGTCAAATAGCCCATAACTAGCCTGGAGGTGTGTTGGGTCATTGTCCTGTTGAAAAACAAATGATAGTCCCATTAAGGGCAAACCAGATGGGATGGCGTATCGCTGCAGAATGCTGTGGTAGCCATGATGGTTAAGTGTACCTTGAATTCTAAATGAACCCCTGACAGTGACACCAGCAAAGCACCACTACACCATCACACCACTTTCTCCATGGTTCACGGTGGGAACCAGAAATGCAGAGACCATCCATTCACCTACTCTGCGTCTCACAAAGACACGGAGGTTGGAACCAAAAATCTCAAATTTGGACAGATTTCCACATGTCTAATGTCCATTGCTCGTGTTTCATGGACCAAGCAAGTCTCTTCTTCTTATCGGTGTCCTTTAGTAGTGGTTTCTTTGCAGCAATTCGACCATGAAGGCCTGATTCACACAGTCTCCTCTGAAAAGTTGATGTTGAGATGTGTCTGTTACTTGAACTCTGTGAAGCATTTATTTGGGCTGCAATCTGAGGTGCATTTAACTCTAATTGTAACGGTTCTCCTCGTCATCTGAGGAAGAGTAGTCAAGATCGGTCAAATGCGCAGCGTGGTAGGTGTCCATGTTAATATTTAATAAATCAACTGAACACTGAATAACAAAACAACCAAGAGCGTGAACGAAACAGTCCTGTAAGGTGCAAACACACAAAACAACTACCCACAAATCAAATGGGAAAAGCAGGCTACCTAAGTATGATTCTCAATCAAAGACAACAATTGACAGCTGCCTCTGATTGAGAACCATACCAGGCCAAACACAGAAAATAGTCAAATGAAGAAAAACCCTTGAATGAGTAGGTGTGTCCAAACTTTTGACTGGTACTGTATATTTGATGTATACTTGTACATGGTTTATCTTTGTAAAGCTGAGGTATCATTTAAGTTTCAGACAGATCCAGTATCACATGACACCAGATCCAGTATGAAATTAAATGAGAAATCCAGCTCAAGCAAAGTGATTTTGATTTGTCTGTGCAAAAAAAAAGCACTTTAATCTGAATATAAGTTGTGGTGAATCACTATTTAGGATTCCTATGCACTAGGCTGTTAAGTGCATTTGTTGTCCATTTAGGTCAGTGATTCATTGTAAAGCCCAGTAAATCACCACAATCAGTAGCATGTAAATGTATGTGCTAAATAATTCTAATTAAGCCCTTGCTTAGGTATTTTGTTTATGTACCTTGGCATGTTCCTCAGTTTGGGTGGTTTTTGATGTTCTCTCTTCACCACCTCTGTTCAGAGTACTGCTTCTCTTCATCACTAGACGAAGAGTATTCCACTCAGACTCTTCTGTTCCATTTTACATGAACATTCAAGTTATTTAGCAGACACTCTCATCCAGAGCGACATACATTTGGAGTATTCATCTTAAGGTAGCTAGGTGAGACAATCCTATATCACATTTGAACTTAGAACATTTTTCCTCAGAAAAGTCAAGTGTTATGTATGTCTTTTCTATTTATGTATTGCTGCTCTGTACACAAGCCCTCTCTTTCCTCTCCAAACTGGCTTATGACATTATGAGTACCAATCACCCTAATGAAATTGCTAAACTTTTTTCTGCATGACAATAGTGGACATTTTGGATGGAGTGCCCATATACTCTTTGCCTGAAGAGTAATATTTGATCTAGGAGTTGATCTAGACTGCTTCAATTTCTTTTTGTGGGATGAACGTCACTTATGTTATTTGATAGTAATTTAGTAATTTGCTAGTTTGCGCTGAGGAAGGGCTGTGTAAGTGAAGCAGACAGTCATTGCTCTGATAAGGTGGATTGACGGAGCTGTGTTATCCTCTCCAGCCATCAAGCACAACTCCACACTCTTTCTCTCTCTCTCCCTCTCCCCTTCTCTCCCTCTCTTTCTCTCTCTCTCCCTCTCCCCTTCTCTCCCTCTCTTTCTCTCTCTTGCTCTCTCACTTGCTCACTCGCTGTCCCGGTCTCTGTCTTTCATTCTTTCCTTCTTTCTTTCTCTCTTCCCCCTCTTTCTCTCCCCACATCTCTAACCTCACTGTGGGGTCTACTTCTGCTCTAGAGAGTTGCTGTTGGAGAGAAAGAGTGACAGAGAGAAAGGGAGAGAGATCCAAAAAGCTAATATTTGTAGAGAGAGTGAGAGAGTGAGTGACCTATCTTTGGTGCGTCTGTCTGACAGGAACAAAAGTGGGATGATTTATGTTTCCTCGGTCCTCCTCCCAACAACACAGGGCTGGAACAGCCGCCTGAAAGCACTGAACTGACAGACAACCTACAGCCAGCCTCTCTCTCTCTTTTGCTCTCTTTCTCTCTATGCCTCAGCAGACAGGAGCTGGCAACCAGCTCAGAGAGAGCAACCAGTCTTAACAAACACCTCCACTCCTCTCTGTTCTGTTCCCCTCTCTCCGTCTTGTGTCTCTCTGAAAGAACTCATATGTAACTAGAAATTGTCACCAAAGTCAAAACAGTTTAACATGTAAAAAGGGTAACTTTGACTACAGAATTAACTCCTCTCTTTTCCCTCTCGTGCACCCCCCCTTGCTCAAGCCCTCTCCCTCATTTTCTCCCTCAAACACTGTTGACATGAGAGGGCCTTTGGCCCCTGAGGCCCAGGTCTAAACCCACGCCCAATTTGTTTGAATTACTCTGTCGTTTACCTTCCTGCTCTGCCTTCGTCACACTGGATTGTGCTGCAAACAGGTGGAACGTATGGTAGTGAGTGTGTGTGTACTGATGCATGTCTTATGTATCCGTGTCTGATTTGGTACACTAACAATGGTGTTATATTTCTACTTTTGTTATGATTGAAATGAAGTCCCTAAACAAGCGTATGACAGACATGACCCTTCTGTGGCTCTTTGGAGAGAATCCATGTTTGTCCGTGTGGCACATTTCGAGAAAAGAGGTGAGGAGAAGAATACAAGAAAAGAGAGGAGACAATCATGCAGTTTTCTGTTCCTGTGCTCAGTGATCCATATGGGCTAGTGTTTATATACCCTCATCCGTATCTGGCACTCGCTGGCACAGAGCGAGACTGGAGAGAGTATGTGAGCCAGGGAAGATTTACTCTGCACTTGCTGTTGTTTACTGCTGGACGGTTGGACTGAATATCCAGTCCCGGGTTCCCCTCACTAACGTCAATATCTACAGTCCGAAATATTCCCAACACCCCCAAACAAAAAGGGAGATGAGGCTGGTACACATGTAACTGTGGGGAAATGTAACTTGGTGTTGTTGTTTAGAAGATGGAGTCTTATGGTTTCACATCTGCTTGTACATTGCTCTGTTTAGTCACACAATGGTATCAATTAGCGTTGGAGGCCTGGTCTATTTAATAGGCCCTGTTGACCTTTGTGTGCTTGACCTTTGGCCTGACCTGGCTGTGTGTGTAGAGGTCAGTGTGTTGTGTGTGCGTATGATGTGTGTGTGTGTGTGAGAGAGCGAGAGAGAGAGAGAGAGAGAGAGAGAGAGAGAGAGAGGAGAGTGTGGATGGTAGAGGTGTAGGGTGTGTGTGGGGTGAGGCGACCATGTGTGTTTGGGGAGGTATCTGGTGTCAGCACATATTTGGAGCTGGTATTACCCGTGCAGACAGGCTGAGGGAGAGGAGACACAGCTGTTGCATGCTGCTCCTACCAGGCAAGCAGGAACCAACCTTCACACTACAACCTCCTCATTTCCCTTAGAACCTCCACCCTGCTGGGACCAGCTCTATCTGATAATCCACCCCCCACTGGAGCAGTTTGCCTGAGCTGACTCACCATCACCACCTGGATTAGCACCCCATGTTTATACCCACTAACCATGTGTACCAATGTATTTGTTGAGGGAGTAGACATGAAGCTATCGATGTTGAAAGAGCATCAGAAACCACACTAAGTAGGCAAATAGAATGAGATCAGAGACATCATAAAAGGCATCATTGGATAAAACATAGAATGGAATTGCATGGTCAGAATGATGGAATTTGCAAAGCCTTTACTAACTCACTTTCTGGTCTGAAAGTTATAGCCTGTAGTACACATTGAAATGAACTGGTCTCAGGAATACTCATTTTGTTTTAACAATTAAAGGATGTCTTGTTGAAACCTTTCGTCTTCTGTTGGTAGCCTAACACATTAACAGACTTCTGTTGGTAGCCTAACCCATTAACAGACTTCTGTTGGTAGCCTAACCCATTAACAGAGTTCTGTTGGTAGCCTAACCCATTAAAAGAGTTCTGTTGGTAGCCTAACACATTAACAGACTTCTGTTGGTAGCCTAACCCATTAACAGACTTCTGTTGGTAGCCTAACACATTAACAGACTTCTGTTGGTAGCCTAACCCATTAACAGACTTCTGTTGGTAGCCTAACCCATTAACAGACTTCTGTTGGTAGCCTAACCCATTAACAGAGTTCTGTTGGTAGCCTAACCCATTAACAGACTTCTGTTGGTAGCCTAACCCATTAACAGAGTTCTGTTGGTAGCCTAACCCATTAACAGACTTCTGTTGGTAGCCTAACCCATTAACAGACTTCTGTTGGTAGCCTAACCCATTAACAGACTTCTGTTGGTAGCCTAACCCATTAACAGAGTTCTGTTGGTAGCAACCCATTAACAGACTTCTGTTGGTAGCCTAACCCATTAACAGAGTTCTGTTGGTAGCCTAACCCATTAACAGAGTTCTGTTGGTAGCCTAACCCATTAACAGACTTCTGTTGGTAGCCTAACACATTAACAGACTTCTGTTGGTAGCCTAACCCATTAACAGACTTCTGTTGGTAGCCTAACACATTAACAGACTTCTGTTGGTAGCCTAACCCATTAACAGACTTCTGTTGGTAGCCTAACACATTAACAGACTTCTGTTGGTAGCCTAACCCATTAACAGACTTCTGTTGGTAGCCTAACCCATTAACAGAGTTCTGTTGGTAGCCTAACCCATTAACAGAGTTCTGTTGGTAGCCTAACCCATTAACAGACTTCTGTTGGTAGCCTAACCCATTTAACAGACTCTAGAAGTCTGTGCTAAACTCCTGAATGGTTTTCTGTGTCATGAACATGAAGTCGTCCCTATCAGTGGACGTGATTTATTAACATGACAACACACATCATGATACAGTCACATAAACTGCTCTCCAGCTGAGTGGTAGAATGGGGCTAATTGTGCCTGTCTCACTCAGACCCCTCACATTGGATATTATTGGCCTAGTTTTGCCATGGTTAGAGATGAGAGTTTATGATATCTGTTTATGTAGCCATATCTCTCTCTCTTTTTGTCATTCATCTCTCTGGTTAATGTGTTTGGCAGGACTATGGACGAGGGTCTGTGTGCTATGTGCCATACATACACACACTCCCCTCACATGCACACACTCCCCTCACGCACACACTCCCCTCACACACACACTCCCCTCACACACACTCCCAGTGGGATGCAGTTTGGCAGGTACTCCTCTACAGCTCCCGGTGCATATCTGAGAACAAGCCTCGTGGCCTCCGCTAGAACAACAAGCAGAGGTACTGGTGACTAATAGACTTGGATGAGGAGGTGGACTCTGGATGAGTACACAGGCAGGATGGAGACAGACAGACACCCCTTACACAGGGCCAAGGCCCAGAGTCTTATCATTGGCTGGGAGACAGGACACGGTTGTGTTCAGCTGGATGAGGAGAAGAGCATGATGATCCATAGGAGGTTGAGCCACAGGCACCCATGGACCATACATCTCATGGTTATGTGTCTCTGACTTTGCTGCAGAGTATTCCCCATCAGGGAAGTGATTCATAAAGCAGTCCCAGACTGGGTCAGGGCCTGTCACACGTGTTTGTGCTCGTGTGTTGATGTAATGGACTCTCTGAAGGGCTGGGCCTGCTTCAGTATCTGCAGTATTAGTGAATTATGTGGGGTGATTGTGTGAGGACTGACTTGATCAACGTTGCTGTCCTTCTAGAGAGGTACTTAATGTGCTAGGATAACCAAACACTGATTAATATTTGTGCCTATTGCATCACTGCTGTAGTTATGTGCATTGGCAGTGTTCACGGTGTTCTATTTAGGCTTATTGACATTCAAAGATGACAGTTGTATTTGACCACGATGAGAGCGTAGAAAATTATGTACTTTACATGTACTCTACATTAGCCTGCACTATGTGTCTTACTACCCATTGATGGGTATTAAATCCAAACTAAAGAGAATGCAGTGATTATTTGCTTTTCATCCATTTATGATTGTTGCCCAGATCTGAACGATTTCTCAGGGATTTGACCTTTCAGAGAAGCTGCAGGGACACCCTAGCTGGACGTCAGTGTTCATCAGACCCAGGCCTTTAGGCCAGAGGGAATCTGTTTGTAGCAGACACACACAGGACACAGGGATTCACAACAAATACTCCCACTCTGACATGGTTTTTTATATCTATTATTCTATTATCCAAGGCTAGGAGACAGTTATGTTTGAGCTGATCATTGTTGTCAGGGTCGGTGGTGTGGACGTGACCAACATGGCTGCCGTTAGCGGTCTGTAATGAGCATATCTCTCCAGGTCTCGGGGCTATGTTTGCTTCCCACAATTTTCTGCGTGATTAGCTCAATCCAAGCAGAAAACTATCCGGGCCCCACACATGTGTTTCCAATAAGGACCGTGGGCCTGGTGAGGAACCCAGAGAATCAGAGAGCGGGGGAGGGATCTAGAGGGGGAGAGTAGGAGAGACTGGAGTGCGGTCAAGAGAATGAGAACAGGGGAGAGGGTAGGAGAGTGGTGGGGGATATAGAGGAGAGAGGGGGAGAGTAGGAGAGACTGGAGTGCGGTCAAGAGAATGAGAACAGGGGAGAGGGTAGGAGAGTGGTGGGGGATATAGAGGAGAGAGGGGGAGAGTAGGAGAGACTGGAGTGCGGTCAAGAGAATGAGAACAGAGGGAGAGGGTAGGAGAGTGGTGGGGGATATAGAGGAGAGAGGGGGAGAGTAGGAGAGACTGGAGTGCGGTCAAGAGAATGAGAACAGGGGGAGAGGGTAGGAGAGTGGTGGGGGATATAGAGGAGAGAGGGGGAGAGTAGGAGAGACTGGAGGGGGGTCAAGAGAATGAGAACAGGGGGAGAGGGTAGGAGAGTGGTGGGGGATATAGAGGAGAGAGGGGGAGAGTAGGAGAGACTGGAGTGCGGTCAAGAGAATGAGAACAGGGGGAGAGGGTAGGAGAGTGGTGGGGGATAGAGAGACTGGAGAGAGGGGGTGGGAGAGTGGTGGGGGATATAGAGTAGGAGAGACTGGAGGGGGAATGAGAACAGGGGGAGAGGGTAGGAGAGTGGTGGGGGATCAAGAGAATGAGAACAGGGGGGGGTCTAGAGGGTGGGAGAGTGGTGGGGGGGGGATATAGAGGAGAGAGGGGGAGAGAGTAGGAGAGACTGGAGGGTGGGGTCTAGAGAATGAGAACAGGGGGAGAGGGTAGGAGAGTGGTGGGGGATATAGAGGAGAGAGGGGGAGAGTAGGAGAGACTGGAGGGGGGGTCTAGAGAATGAGAACAGGGGGAGAGGGTAGGAGAGTGGTGGGGGATATATGGAGAGAGAATGAGAACAGGGGGGGGGAGAGTAGGAGAGACTGGAGTGCGGTCAAGAGAATGAGAACAGGGGGAGAGGGTAGGAGAGTGGTGGGGGATGTAGAGGAGAGAGGGGGAGAGTAGGAGAGACTGGAGAGGGAGGTCAAGAGAATGAGAACAGGGGGAGAGGGTAGGAGAGTGGTGGGGGATATAGAGGAGAGAGGGGGAGAGTAGGAGAGACTGGAGTGCGGTCAAGAGAATGAGAACAGGGGGAGAGGGAACAGGGGAGAGTGGTGGGGGATATAGAGGAGAGAGGGGGAGAGTAGGAGAGACTGGAGTGGGGTCGGAATGAGAACAGGGGGAGAGAATGAGAAGAGGGGGAGAGGGTGGAGGAGAGAATGGTGGGGGATATAGAGGAGAGAGGGGGAGAGTAGGAGAGACTGGAGTGCGGTCAAGAGAATGAGAAGAGGGTAGGGGGAGAGGGTAGGAGAGTGGTGGGGGATATAGAGGAGAGAGGGGGAGAGTAGGAGAGACTGGAGTGCGGTCAAGAGAATGAGAACAGGGGGAGAGGGTAGGAGAGTGGTGGGGGATATAGAGGAGAGAGGGGGAGAGTAGGAGAGACTGGAGTGCGGTCAAGAGAATGAGAACAGGGGAGAGGGTAGGAGAGTGGTGGGGGATATAGAGGAGAGAGGGGGAGAGTAGGAGAGACTGGAGGGGGGGGTCAAGAGAATGAGAACAGGGGAGAGGGTGGGAGAGTGGTGGGGGATATAGAGGAGAGAGGGGGAGAGTAGGAGAGACTGGAGGGGGTCTAGAGAATGAGAACAGGGGGAGAGGGTAGGAGAGTGGTGGGGGATATAGAGGAGAGAGGGGGAGAGTAGGAGAGACTGGAGGGGGGTCAAGAGAATGAGAACAGGGGGAGAGGGTAGGAGAGTGGTGGTAGGGATATAGAGGAGAGGGGGGGAGAGTAGGAGAGACTGGAGTGCGGTCAAGAGAATGAGAACAGGGGGAGAGGGTAGGAGAGTGGTGGGGGATATAGAGGAGAGAGGGGGAGAGTAGGAGAGACTGGAGAGGGAGGTCAAGAGAATGAGAACAGGGGGAGAGGGTAGGAGAGTGGTGGGGGATATAGAGGAGAGAGGGGGGAGAGTAGGAGAGACTGGAGGGGGGGGTCAAGAAAGAAAGAAAGAAAGCAATATGTGACTCACCACCTGGATTCGGTCTTAGGTAGCAACATTTGAATTTCTGTTTTTTTACATTGGATAAAATTAGAGACTCAGAGATACATAATGCTATATCATACACTACAGTTGAGGAAACAATGGGAAAGTAATTCTGCTTTGAAAGTTGATCAACATGTAAACTCACTTTTGAGAAAACCGTCTTTCAATGTTTTGGTACTACTATTGGAGAGCCCTTCTTTGTCTACACCCTTTCAGCATTGTTCACACCCTCTTAAGCCTTAGCCCCACCCATCTCTTTAAGGGTTGGTCTAACCCAACCCATCTCTCTCTCTAAGAGAGAGAGAGAGAACAGCTCACTGAACATTACTCGCCCTATCGCTTTATCTGTGGTTTCGCGTTCAGAGCGATGGCCAATAAGTAGGGTTGTTCCGAAAGCTCTGAACTACAGTCAAGCACCCAAGCTAACGTTGGCTAGCTACTTCCAGACACATAATGAGAGAACACCCCAATCTGACCATTTCACTCGCCCTAGCAGAGCTGGTTAGGCTTTTTCACGTTATCCAGAGAGTTGCTGACTGTACCTGTGCTGCTGGCAACAATTGATTTACACTTTGTTGCCAATGTTTACTGACACCGGACATATTCAACGAGTGTGTTGAGCGCTCAAAAATGCATCAGCTATTCTGCGCTCTGGCACGCTAAGACTAGAGTCTTTTGTTAAAAATTGTAGCTAGATAGGTAAACAATGAATCCCAACGCATTATGTAACATTAGTTAGTAAGCCAACCAGCTAACAGTACACTTCAACTTGACATTAGGTTTATGCAGTTTTACTACGCAATACCATTTTTTTTAAAGCCGTGTTAAACATGATTACCTAAACATACTGGCCAGCTCCGATAGACAGACGCGTGCTATATGGTAGGCCAATCCAAACTCCTCTCTCAGCATGTCCAGCACACTCATTATCTCAGCCAATCATAGCTAGCGGGAAGGTTGCTCACTTTTTCTTCGGGCTAAATCAACTTTAATTTAACCATTTTATTCGTATTTACAGATGGCAAGTTTGATATTAAAGCACATGAAAGTTCACATGTTCAAAGAGGCATTTCTGCCCAAAAAAATGCATTTTGACAAAAAAATATTTTTTATGTTCAAACAGCTCTCCTGTGAAGTTGTGACTTGCGACATACGCCTAATTTCCTGAATCAGGTCATTTAAGCTATACAGACATAGAGGCCGAAGGAATCAATTTCCACCATGCCAGGGCTTTATCACCTGAGGATGGGGGGATGGGATGTGAGAGCAGAGGATAAATACTGTAAATCTCTATCACTGTAGAGAGACGTTGGGAGGGAGCACCCTGTAATTAGAGGTTAACCTCACACTCGTTTAACAGCGCAACCACTCTTTCATGAGGGGAAACTGCTTAGTTTACACTCCTCTCTCCTCCCTCTATCATCCTGCTTGCTCTCATCCTTCTCATCATCACATGGCCATCTGTTTCAATTTCAGCCAATTCAATGTCAAATTGATTAACAGTGTGTTCTTGCCTGGGCACCGTTCAAAGAACATTTTTACTGCATGGATTTGAAAATTAATAACATAGAATAATCCAATCTAGAATAGGTCACACTTTCTTTAGATAGTATGGATAGTGCATCTGTAGATACTCTACAGATGGTCATACTATCCACAAGCTATCTGTTGATAAGGAATTGCTTGCTAAGGTTATTGTTAGGTTCAGGTTTAGAATAAGGGGTTAGGTTAAGGTTAAGGTCAGGTCTAGGGTTAGGGTAATATTTTTCTGAAATTTTTCTCTGGAAGTAAGCTCCTGTATTTCTGAAGCATGGATGTGTAACCTAGTTCAGGGGTTGTCAAACGTTGTGGGTCCGGGGAGACCTTTGTGATAGCAAATTCATCAGGGACCCCTTATAACTCGAGGGAGATATTATAGAAAGAGTTTTACTTCAGCAGTGCATGGCCAGAGGAACCAAGTCTCAGGGCCTGGGAAGGAACATTTTAAAGACCCAGCTCTTGGTGTCAGTGATAAAATGCAGCAGTTTTCAAACTCATTTCCTGTAATTCCACACTCCTCTGTTTTGGTTTTTAAAAAAGCTGAAGGAATGGGCCTGGAGAAATAACCACTCTCAAATTCATAGACAGAGCTATGGACGCAAGGACTGACCATCCATGATATCAAAATTATAGTTTTAACCACCTACATTGTTTACAAAACAAGCTTATATTTTGGGTTCTGATGGGGTATAACAGTTGAACTATGCTCATAAGTTATATTCTCTACGAATCATTGGGTGTATCATGCTATTCCATACCAAAAATGGATGTAGCAACTAAGGATTCTAGCTTTAAATTACGGTGCATTTATGCAAAATAAATATATACAATAAGTATTAAGTTGAAAAATGTATAATTGGAGGAGCACTGTGGATACCAATATCCCAGAGATCCTCCCAGGCCCATGTTGGCCAGTGTTCAGAACATAAATTGTATATAATATTACATTGTATTGTATTGTAATATACCATCTAAACTTGTTCCACGGATCCCTTGGCCAAAATGAGTTTAATCTGTTAAACCTCTGCGTGCCCCACTTTGAGAACCCCTGGCCTAGTTGTTCTCTAGAGGCTATAGTGCTGTGACATTGGCCAGATGGTGGCACCTGCTGCAGGCTGAGAGCCCTGGTCCCTCTTCTCTGGCCCTGTGGGCCCCCACCAGCTTGGCCTGGCCTGGGAGAGCAAAGCACTGCTGACATGTCTGTTTAGTTTAGCTCAGCTAAAAGCTCGGCTAACAGCTGACCACCATCTGGAAACATCTGGAACAGCCCATAGGGGTCAGGGGTCAGACAATGATGTAATTATTTTATGTCGAATGGAGAAGAAAAAATAAAACATTGACTATGTAAGTAACACAGCCTTTCTCACCACACCCCACTGGCTGTGGAACCAGTGAAAGGCTGACTCCATCTGCTTCCCTGGAGCATTCATAGAATCCTGTAACATTGTAGCTAGGCTAGTAGAGCATCTGCTTCAATACTGAAAGGTAAATGATTGCTCTATCCATCCATCCATTGTCCTTCCTTCCATCCATCCATCCATGTATCCATCTATCCATCCATCCGTCCATTCAGTCAGTCAGTCAGTGATTTCATCATGCTGTTTCAGCCTGTTTCTGAGGGAGTTTTGAACAGGCTTGTTGAGGAGTGATTAGGTCCATGCAATTTGTGGGTTCATACTGTCACTGCCAATCAGACCTGAGCTCTCCAGCTGAAGCTCTGCTATTGCCAGCTGTCCAGAGCTTATCTGATTCCCATAAGCTTTGTACTGTACTGGAGAGAATGTTTAGATGACCACTATAACAGATACGTGTCCTTTAATAGCATTGAGATGAACCCAACCTTTCCAGACCGCTGTAAGAGAGATGACTTCAGAGAAGCCCTGACCCACAGTGGATTTATGCACAGGTTTTACACCTCTGGAAGAGATGCAGTGTGTGTCTGTCTAACAGCTGGATCTCCCTGAAGGCAGTGATTGGTGTGTTAGAATGTTTCTGCTCTGTGTGTCATGGCTCTGGGCTTGGCTCCCACATTGCACTCTGCTGTGTGTTTGAGGGGGATGCACCAAGCCAGAGGGCTCTGCCTGTCTTTGTGTAGAGTTGACAGAGGTGAAATTACTTGTTCTACTGGACTGACCAGTATAATCTCTCACCTCAATTTCCCTCTCCCTGGCCCCTCACCTCAGTGTCCCTCTCCCTGGCCCCTCACCTCAGTGTCCCTCTCCCTGGCCCCTCACCTCAGTGTCCATCTACCTGGCACCTCTCCCCCAACCCTTCTCCTTCATAACCACTCACACCTTTACTGTGTAACCCTCAGATTCTTTCTCAGCTCTCTACCCTTCTACTTTCCCTACTCTCCTTGTCTCCAGGCCTTCAATTCCTCCATTGATATCTTCTCATTCAGCCCCTCATCCCCCTCTCCCTCCCACCTCTCACTCTTCCCCTAGGTCACTCTACCTTATCGCCTAAACCCCTGTCTTACTTACTTTCCTACTTACTTCAATGCTCTTAACCTTACCCAACCTCAATGTCATGTAGCCCCAACCCTATATCCTCACCTCCATGCTGCCCCAGCCCTCTATCCTCATGTCCATGTAGCCCCAGCCCTCTATCCTCACCTCCATGCTGCCCCAGCCCTCTATCTTCACCTCCATGCAGCCCCAGCCCTCTATCCTCACCTCCATGTAGCCCCAGCCCTCTATCCTCACCTCCATGTAGCCCCAGCCCTCTATTTTCACCTCCATGTAGCCCCAGCCCTCTATCCTCACCTCCATGTAGCCCCAGCCCTCTATCCTCACCTCCATGTAGCCCCAGCCCTCTATCCTCACCTCCATGCAGCCCCAGCCCTCTATCCTCACCTCCATGCAGCCACAGCCCTCTATCCTCACCTCCATGCTGCCCCAGCCCTCTATCCTCACCTCCATGTAGCCCCAGCCCTCTATTCTCACCTCCATGCAGCCCCAGCCCTCTATCCTCACCTCCATGCAGCCCCAGCCCTCTATCCTCACCTCCATGCACCCACAGCCCTCTATCCTCACCTCCATGCTGCCCCAGCCCATCCAGGCCTTCAGGCGGCTGTAGATCTCTTCCTAGCTGTCAGCACCTAATTGGTTGGCCCAGAGGGCATTGTGTGCCATACCACAGGATAATTAATTGGCTACCTAACAGACTCCCTCTGACATCATTGGCACTGCAGTGAAAGGTGCTTTGCCTGCATGCCTAGAAAACCCTTCAATTTTGAGTGAGTGTGAGCTGACCGTCTGTTATTACTGTCAGGGGTTAAATTGGGTCGGGTTCGACACCCGGTACCTATGATCCAAAATGAGAGTCAGGCGGCGTTGAATACCTTTGGTTATTTGAATTATCTAACGAAAAATTGTTGTCCACATTTCATTTTCCACAGCCAAAAACAAGAGTAAGCAACAGCTAAATAAGACAAACCCATCGTAGAATAGTTGACCTATTTAGTTGTTTAGCCTGCAGTATTTTATGCAAGAACATAAGATTCCTCTCGAGGCGCATTCAAATGGTGAGAGCCGCGTAGGGTGAGAATTATGCTCCACATGCCCAGTTATTGTGCAACATTCGTAATGCAGTAGTGGGAAAACACACATTTGAAAGCAGTTTTTAGGCCACTGCTGAAAGAGGAGGATCACAGAGCTTTCTAGTGTAACTAGGCAACGTTCAACTCTCAAATCCAAGAAATGAGTCAAATATACCATTTTCGAACTGGAGTGTTTAGCAGCAGCGTGAGTTATGCTCGCTGGCGCTCGTCTATGGCGCCAATGGGGTTGAATGTGCGGGGAGGACCGGGGCTAAATGTAGGCTCACACTGGTCAGCTGTAACAGATAGACCTACATTATATTCACAGTGCGTGATCCTTTGTTGGCTGAGTGCCAGTGGAACGTTG
>NC_056435.1:35119094-35129094 GCF_018296145.1 Oncorhynchus tshawytscha | reverse complement strand
TTTGCGTTGCAAACCATTTAAAGGAGTCAACAAGGCTGATCCCTCTCACTCTCTCCTTGTCTCTCGAGCTATCTCTCCGGTCGTTGGAATCTGTCCTCCAAGTGCAGACCACAAAACACAATGTGTTAATATGTTTTTTTGTCTTAGTCAGACAAGTCTTACTGCGACTCAGTGGCTTAGTTCTCCCATGGTTTCATGTCTTTATGGCCCTTGTGTACTTAACCAAACAAACTGAGGCAGGCAGTGGAAGAAAACCTCAATATGTTTCACTAGGTCCAACAGAGGCCTGCCTGCCTCTCTGCTGCTTTATCACATCCTCTTATTAAATCTACAATGTGTTCTGTTCACCACACAGTCTGCTGGTCCATTATCTAGTCCCTCTTCTGCCCGTCTCCCTATTTGACGTGTTGAATTAGCTCATGGCTGGGTAGCCTATTTGTTTAAGCACTTGTTTTATGTGCTGGGCAGCAGGCTGTGTCAGGCCGACTCAATGCAGCTCTTTCTCCTGTGTGTTCCTCAGTGGTTTTACTGGAACTGGCTGTGTGGCGTTGTGTTATCATGCAGGGCCAGAGTTGTGACACGCCTGGTCCGTCTCTGGTCCTCTCTGTCTGGTCCCCCCTGGCCCTGTCTGACCCGACCCGGCCCACTGGCCTCAAAGGCAGGCAGGCTTTACGGAGTTGAACACCCTGCTCTCTCTCTGCTGGGCCGTTATATGAGGCGGGGCCGGAGCTGGGGGCCCGCGGGGCAGAGTAAGCACTGGAGGTATGTGCCTTTTATACGTGCTGGCGCGCCTCTCCTTCCATGTGCCGAGCAGATTTGTGGCTTGGCCCTCTGAACTCTGGGAATATTAGTATGGCTGCCTGGAGGGGACAGGACTTGCTGCACCAGTCTGAGACAGAGGGAGGAAAATAACTGCTTGCTCTTTCTCAATCTCTCTCTCTTTCTCTCTCATTCTCACTCTCTCTCTCTCTTTCTCAATCTCTCTCTCATTCTCAATCTCTCTCCCTTTCTCTCTCTTTCTCAATCTCTCTCTCTTTCTCTCTCTTTCTCAATCTCTCTCTCTTTCTCTCATTCTCACTCTCTCTCTCTCTTTCTCAATCTCTCTCTCTTTCTCTCTCATTCTCAATCTCTCTCCCTTTCTCTCTCTTTCTCAATCTCTCTCTTTCTCTCTCTTTCTCAATCTCTCTTTTTCTCTCTCTTTTCAATCTCTCTCTCTTTCTCTCTCATTCTCAATCTCTCTCTCTCTCTTTCTCAATCTCTCTCCCTTTCTCTCTCCTTCTCTCTCTTTCTCAATCTCTCTCTTTTTCTCTCTCATTCTCACTCTCTCTCTTTCTCAATCTCTCTCTCTTTCTCTCTCATTGTCAATCTCTCTCCCTTTCTCTCTCTTTCTCAATCTCTCTCTCTTTCTCAATCTCTCTCTCTTTCTCAATCTCTCTCTCTTTCTTTCTCTTTCTCAATCTCTCTCTTTCTCTCTCATTCTCAATCTCTCTCTCTTTCTCTCTCTTTCTCAATCTCTCTCTCTTTCTCAATCTCTCTCTCTTTCTTTCTCTCTCTCTCTCTTTCTCTCTCTTTCTCAATCTCTCTCTCTTTCTCAATCTCTCTCTCTTTCTCTCTCTTTCTCAATCTCTCTCTCTTTCTCAATCTCTCTCTTTCTCAATCTCTCTCTCTTTCTCTCTCTTTCTCAATCTCTCTCTCTTTCTCTCTCATTCTCAATCTCTCTCTCTTTCTCTCTCTTTCTCAATCTCTCTCTCTCTTTCTCTCTCATTCTCTCTCTCTCTTTCCCTCTAATTCTCTCTCTCTTGGGTTAACTTAGTCACCCGAACACCTGTTCAATGCAATACGATGGCATCATGAGTTATGAGCTATATCTCAGTTGAGTCAGTCACCTGCCACGCTACTCAGATCAGTTAACCCCCTCTCAATCACTGGGTTTACATCCTTATCATCACACTTCAGCTATCTGCCCCTGTATCAGCCTTGGCTGATACACAGCTGGATGTGGCTCTATATCAGCATTTGTTGGAGACACACACACACACACACACACTCACACACTCACATAAAATCCCTCTCTCCCTCATAGGAGTGTCAGTAGTATGTGAAAAATCTCCTCACTCAGCCCTCCCATCACTATAAATGGCTTATCAATATAAATCTGACCATATGTGGCTTTCAGGCACTCCATCTCTGCCAGTTGCACTGACACACACACACACACACACAAACGCTGCATCTCAGCCAGAGGTGTAAAACAATTGATGCATAAATCAGCGGTGGATGGATCAGGGGCTTCTCAGAAGCCATCTCTCTAGCAGCAGTCTGAAAAGGTTGAATTCATCTCAACTCTAATAAAAGACAGGAGTCTGTTAGAGTGATCCTCTAAACTTGGACATCAACACTCTCTGCTTGCCATGAAGCTCATAGCACGGCTTGGGTAAGTATGTTCCTCATAACAAACACTGTCTGCCAAGCTGAGAGGGAAGCAACGATGGAGAGAGAAAAGTGCTGCCTGACAGAGAGAGAACCTATGACTTGGTTAAGCTGTTATGTATCTAAAAGAAGCCTATAAAGAGCTAAGTGAGGCTGTCCTCCAGAGAAGCAGCAGAAGCAGGACCAGAGGGTTAGGTTGGTGTATGTCTGCCCAGACCCAGACACTATTAGGTTAGGATGAGTTTGTCTTGGTAATCGAGCTTCAGAGACATGTGAGGCCAACTGAATGAACGCTCCTGTTGTTGCTAGGATCAACGGGGGCAAAATTTAGAGTGTCCGCTCCCCGTCCAGTAGACAGTGACTTCCTCTCCCTGTAACTTCCTGTGTTAGCTGATGGTGCGCTTCCAGTTGCAGCCCTCCGTCACTTTCCTCTTCTTTCATCAGTCTATCCCTGAGCTCCAGACCACAGCCCTCTCATTGATGAATCATCGCTACAGAGGGAGAAACAGCAGATAAAGGGAGAGTGTGTGCATGTGAGAGAAAGAGGAGTAGTAGAAGAGAGAATGAGAGAGGGATTATGGTAGAGGATCCTCAGGAACCAGGGAATGGCTATACACTTTTTCTACCTACATCTATCTACCCCTCCATCTCTCCACACTACCTCCATCTCTCCATCCTACCTCCATCTCCCCACTCCATCTCTCCACCCTACCTCCATCTCCCCCACTCCATCTCTCCACCCTACCAACATCTCTCCACCCCACCTCCATCTCCCCACTCCATCTCTCCACCCTACCAACATCTCTCCACCCTACCTCCATCTCCCCACTCCATCTCTCCACCCTACCAACATCTCTCCACCCTACCTCCATCTCCCCCACTCCATATACCAACATCTCTCCACCCTACCTCCATCTCCCCACTCCATCTCTCCATCCTATCTCCATCTCCCCCCCACTCCACCCTCTTTCTCTCCACCCTCCATCTCTCTACCCTCCATCTCTCGACCCTCCATCTCTCGACCCCTCCATCTCTCTGCCCCTCCATCTCTCTACCCCTCCATCTATCCACCCTACCTCTCTCCACCCTACCTCTATCTCTCTGCCGCTCCATCTCTATACCCCTCCATCTCTCCACCCCTCCATCTCTCCCCTCCATCTATCCACCCTACCTCTCTCCTCCCTCCCTCCATCTCTACCCCTCCATCTATCCACCCTACCTCCATCTCTCTACCCCTCCATCTCCACCCCTCCATCTCTCTACCCCTCCATCTCTCCACCCCTCCATCTCCACCCCTCCATCTCTGTACCCCTCCATCTCTCTACCCCTACCATCTCCACCCCTCCATTTATCTCCACCTCCATCTCCACCCTCCATCTCTCTACCCCTCCATTTCCACCCTCCAACTCTCCACCCCTCCATCTCTGTACCTCTCCCCCACTCCACCCTCTTTCTCTCTACCCTTCCATCTCTCTACCCCTCCATCTCTCGACCCTCCATCTCTCTACCCCTCCATCTCTCTACCCCTCCATCTATCCACCCTACCTCTCTCCACCCTACCTCTATCTCTCTACCGCTCCATATCTATACCCCTCCATCTCTCCACCCCTCCATCTCTCTACCCCTCCATCTATCCACCCTACCTCTCTCCACCCTACCTCCATCTCTCTACCCCTCCATCTCCACCCCTCCATCTCCACCCCTCCATCTCTCTACCCCTCCATCTCCCCACTCCATCTCTCCACCCTACCTCCATCTCCCCCACTCCATCTCTCCACCCTACCAACATCTCTCCACCCTACCTCCATCTCCCCCACTCCATCTCTCCACCCTACCAACATCTCTCCACCCTACCTCCATCTCCCCCCACTCCATATATCCACCCTACCAACATCTCTCCACCCTACCTCCATCTCCCCCACTCCATCTCTCCACCCTACCAACATCTCTCCACCCTACCTCCATCTCCCCACTCCATATACCAACATCTCTCCACCCTACCTCCATCTCCCCCTCCCCATCTCTCCACCCTACCTCCATCTCCCCCACTCCATCTCTCCATCCTACCTCCATCTCCCCCTCCACCCTCTTTCTCTCCACCCGTCCATCTCTCGACCCCTCCATCTCTCGACCCCTCCATCTCTCTACCCCTCCATCTCTCTACCCCTCCATCTATCCACCCTACCTCTCTCCACCCTACCTCTATCTCTCTACCGCTCCATCTCTATACCCCTCCATCTCTCCACCCCTCCATCTCTCTACCCCTCCATCTATCCACCCTACCTCTCTCCACCCTACCTCCATCTCTCTGCCCCTCCATCTATCCACCCCTACCTCCATCTCCCTACCCCTCCATCTCCACCCCTCCATCTCTCTACCCTCCATCTCTCCACCCCTCCATCTCCACCCCTCCATCTCTGTACCCCTCCATCTCTCTACCCCTACCATCTCCACCCCTCCATTTATCTACACCTCCATCTCCACCCTCCATCTCTCTACCCCTCCATCTCCACCCTCCATCTCTCTACCCCTCCATTTCCACCCTCCAACTCTCCACCCCTCCATCTCTGTACCTCTCCCCCACTCCACCCTCTTTCTCTCTACCCCTCCATCTCTCTACCCCTCCATCTCTCGACCCCTCCATCTCTCTACCCCTCCATCTCTCTACCCCTCCATCTATCCACCCTACCTCTCTCCACCCTACCTCTATCTCTCTACCGCTCCATATCTATACCCCTCCATCTCTCCACCCCTCCATCTCTCTGCCCCTCCATCTCCACCCCTCCATCTCTCTACCCCTCCATCTCTCCACCCCTCCATCTCCACCCCTCCATCTCTGTACCCCTCCATCTCTCTACCCCTCCATCTCTCCACCCCTCCATTTATCTACACCTCCATCTCCACCCCTCCATCTCTCTACCCCTCCATCTCCACCCTCCATCTCTCTACCCCTCCATTTCCACCCCTCCAACTCTCCACCCCTCCATCTCTGTACCTCTCCCCCACTCCACCCTCTTTCTCTCTACCCCTCCATCTCTCTACCCCTCCACCTCTCTACCCCTCCATCTATCCACCCTACCTCTCTCCACCCTACCTCTATCTCTCTACTGCTCCATATCTATACCCCTCCATCTCTCCACCCCTCCATCTCTCTACCCCTCCATCTATCCACCCTACCTCTCTCCACCCTACCTCCATCTCTCTGCTGCTCCATATCTATACCCTCCATCTCTCTACCCCTCCATCTCCACCCCTCCATCTCCACCCCTCCATCTCTCCACCCTCCATGTCCACCCCTCCATCTCTCTACCCCTCCATCTCCACCCCTCCATCTCTGTACCCCTCCATCTCTCTACCCCTACCATCTCCACCCCTCCATTTATCTACACCTCCATCTCCACCCCTCCATCTCTCTACCCCTCCATCTCCACCCTCCATCTCTCTACCCCTCCATTTCCACCCTCCAACTCTCCACCCCTCCATCTCTGTACCTCTCCATCTCTCCACACCTCCTTCTCTCCAGCCTACCTCCATCTCTCCACCATACCTCCGTCTCTCTACCATCCATCTATTGACCCTACCTCTTTCTAACCTACCTCTATCTCTCTACCTCTCCATCTCTCTACACATCCATCGCTCTACCCTTCCATCTCTCGACCCTCCATCTCTCGACCCCTCCATCTCTCTACCCCTCCATCTATCCACCCTACCTCTCTCCACCCTACCTCTATCTCTCTCTGCCCATCTCTATACCCCTCCATCTCTCCACCCCTCCATCTCTCTACCCTCCATCTATCCACCCTACCTCCATCTCTCTACCCCTCCATCTCCACCCCTCCATCTCCACCCCTCCATCTCTCTACCCCTCCATCTCCACCCCTCCATCTCTCCACCCCTCCATCTCCACCCCTCCATCTCTCTACCCCTCCATCTCCACCCCTCCATCTCTCCACCCCTCCATCTCCACCCCTCCATCTCTCTACCCCTCCATCTCCACCCCTCCATCTCTCTACGCCTCCATCTCTGTACCCCTCCATCTCTCTACCCCTACCATCTCCACCCCTCCATTTATCTACGCCTCCATCTCCACCCCTCCATCTCTCGACCCCTCCATCTCCACCCTCCATCTCTCTACACCTCCATTTCCACCCCTCCAACTCTCCACCCCTCCATCTCTGTACCTCTCCATCTCTCTACCCCTCCTTCTCTCCAGCCTACCTCCATCTCTCCACCATACCTCTGTCTCTCTACCATCCATCTATTGACCCTACCTCTCTCTACCCTACCTCTATCTCTCTACCTCTCCATCTCTCTACCCCTCCATCTCTCCACCCTACCTCCATCTCTCTACCCATCCATCTATCCACCCTACCTCTCTCCACCCTACCTCTATCTCTCTACCCCTCCATCTCTCCACTCTAACTCCATCTCCCCCACTCCATCTCTCCACCCTACCTCCATCTCCCCCACTCCATCTCTCCACCCTACCAACATCTCTCCACCCTACCTCCATCTCCCCCACTCCATCTATCCACCCTACCTCTCTCCACCCTACCTCTATCTCTCTACTGCTCTATCTCTATACCCCTCCATCTATCCACCCTACCTCCATCTCTCTACCCCTCCATCTCCCCCACTCCATCTCTCCACCCTACCAACATCTCTCCACCCTACCTCCATCTCTCTACACATCCATTTCTCTACCCCTCCATCTCTCTACCCCTCCATCTCTCTACCCTCCATCTCTTTACCCCTCCATCTCTCTACCCTCCATCTCCACCCCTCCATTTATCTACCCTCCATCTCCACCCCTCCATCTCTCTCTACCCCTCCATCTCTATACCCTCCATCTCTCCACCCCTCCATCTCTCTACCCCTCCATCTATCCACCCTACCTCCATCTCTCTACCCCTCCATCTCCACCCCTCCATCTCCACCCTCCATCTCTCCACCCCTCCATCTCCACCCTCCATCTCTCCACCCCCTCCATCTCCACCCTCCATCTCCACCCTCCATCTCTGTACCCCTCCATCTCTCTACCCCTCCATCTCCTATGCCTCCATTTATCTACCTCTCCATCTCCACCCCTCCATCTATCTACTCCTCTATCTCCACCCCTCCATCTCTCTATCCCTCCATTTCCACCCCTCCATCTCTCCACCCTACCTCCATCTCTCCACCCCTCCATCTCTCCTCCCTACCTCCATCTCTACCCCTCCATCTCTCCACCCTACCTCCATCTCTCTACACATCCATCTCTCTACCCTACCTCCATCTCTCCACCCTTCCTCCATCTCCCCCAATCTGTCTCCTCACCGTACCTCCATCTCCACCTCTCCATCTCTCCACCCTACCTCAATCCACCCTACCTCCATCTCTCTACCCCTCAATATCTCTACCCCTCCATCTCTCTATCCATCCATCTCTACACCCTACCCCCATCTCTCTACCCCTCGATCTCTCCACCCTAACTCCATCTCCACCCCTCCACCTCTCAACCCTACCTCCATCTCGCCATCCCTCCATCTCTCCACCCTACCTCCATCTCTCTACCCTACATCTCTCTACACCTTAATATCTCCACCCCTCCATCTCTCTATCCATCCATCTCTCCACCCTACCTCCATCTCTCTACCCCTACATCTCTCTACCCCTCAATATCTCCACCCCTCCATCTCTCTACCCTTCCATCTCTCCATCTCTCCACCCCTCCACCTCTCCATCTCTCTAGCGCTTCCTCTCCACCCCTCCATCTCTCTACCCCTCCATCTCTCCATCCTACCTCCATCTCTCCACCCCTCCATCTCTCCAGACCTCCATCTCTCTTTCCCTCCAACTCTCCACCCTACCTCCATCTCTCCGCCCCTCCGTCTCTCCACCCCTCCATCTCTCCACCCTACCTCAATCCACCCTACCTCCATCTCTCTACCCCTCCATCTCTCTACCCCTACATCTCTCCACCCTACCTCCATCTCTCTCCACCCTACCTCCATCTCTCTACCCCTCCATCTCTCCACCCTTCCTCCATCTCTCCACCCTACCTCCATCTCTCTACCCCTCCATCTCTCAACCCTACCTCCATCTCTCTACCCCTTCATCTCTCCACCCTACCTCCATCTCTCTACCCCTCCATCTCTCAACCCTACCTCCATCTCTCTACCCCTCCATCTCTCCACCCTACCTCCATCTCTCCACCCTACCTCCATCTCTCCACCCCTCCATCTCCCAACCCTACCTCCATCTCTCTACCCCTCCATCTCTCCACCCTACCTCCATCTCTCCATCTCTCCATCTCTCAATCTCTCAACCCTACCTCAGGACAGCGGGAGTACTAGCATGGCTCCTCATTCACTTTTCCAATGTCTTGTGTTATGGATTGCACCATGAGAATCATTGTGACCTTTGACCATGTAAAGCCACGGAAAAGTCACAACTCCAAAGGAAGGGACATTGTTCATTTAGTTGACAAGAATAGTCTTGTCATTCTTACCAAGGTGTTTGATAGGCTTTTGGTCTGACATTTCCTTGTCTTCCAGATTACCTGGAAGAGTTGTTATAAATATGACATATTGATTGATAATGACAGGCTGTATTTATCACATTACTGTTGTTCTTTGTTTTCCGATCCCATTCTCTCAGGTCCAGTTCCACTGGGAGTATGTAAAGGTATGTAATCCTCCTCTCTTTCTCTTTGTGCTGTAATTTGTCCCTGTAATGATGGTGCAGTAAAGTCATAATAGGCTGCTTATGTTCTGACACATTTACAGCTGAGTCGGCCCTGCTAGGCCATATCTCCCACACAATACAAAATAGGAAATTACACCCTCGTTTAATGGGTTCACCACGGCTACAATCAAATGGAGCTGCAATTAGTCATCCACTTCTAGCATGGTCAACCGTCTCTCTCTCCCTCTCTCTCTCTTCCTCCTTCTCTCCATTGTCTGGCCCTGGACACGCAAAAGCCATTTCTCTTTGAAATGACAGCATTAGTGAGGGTGACATCATGTCTCCGGGTGTGGGCCTCAGAACATTCCGTTAACATTAGGCCCAAACGGGCAGCACAGCGTGGACGGATCAGGAGGGGAGGGAGGGGGGACAGTGGGCCACACAGCTGTGGGGGGAGCAGGGGACGGAAGTCCTCCAGAGTAAGACGTATCACAAGTCCTTCTTTGTCACCCTCTCAAAGGCCTGCACTCCAGGCCATCTGCACACAGTCGTCGGGGAAGAGTTCTACTGGACAGGCCAGCTCTGGAATCTGGCCCTTCTCCACCTTTTCGCTCTCCTCTCCCATCCTCTCTTATCTCCTCTTGCCTCTCACCCCTCTCCTCTCCCCTAACAGCCTGGGTAAATTGCAGTCTCTCCTTGAGATGCCTGGCCTGAAAAAAAACACAAAAACGTAGAGTGGACAATAGAGTGAAACTCAAGAAAAATAAAATGAATAGCTAGCTAACATTTATAGGTATTTTTTGGCTGTTGGGAGAGCCATGAGACTATGTGAGTTTCTATGTGTGTGTCTGTGTGTGGCATTCTCACCCTGAGCTCCACATCTGCTCCGGGGGTAGAAATGTGC